>NC_092107.1:51768694-51825232 GCF_045679555.1 Salvelinus alpinus | reverse complement strand
TACACTGTAGCAGTTACAGATCCATACAGCTATGGAGCCTCCATCCTACTAAACTACACTGTAGCAGTTACAGATCCATACAGCTATGGAGCCTCCATCCTACTAAACTACACTGGCAGCAGTTACAGATCCATACAGCTATGGAGCCTCCATCCTACTAAACTACACTGTAGCAGTTACAGATCCATACAGCTATGGACCCTCCATCCTACTAAACTACACTGGCAGCAGTTACAGATCCATACAGCTATGGAGCCTCCATCCTACTAAACTACACTGTAGCAGTTACAGATCCATACAGCTATGGAGCCTCCATCCTACTAAACTACACTGTAGCGGTTACAGATCCATACAGCTATGGACCCTCCATCCTACTAAACTACACTGTAGCAGTTACAGATCCATACAGCTATGGAGCCTCCATCCTACTAAACTACACTGTAGCAGTTACAGATCCATACAGCTATGGAGCCTCCATCCTACTAAACTACACTGGCAGCAGTTACAGATCCATACAGCTATGGAGCCTCCATCCTACTAAACTACACTGTAGCAGTTACAGATCCATACAGCTATGGACCCTCCATCCTACTAAACTACACTGTAACAGTTAGAGATCCATACAGCCTTCATCCTACTAAACTACACTGTAGTAGTTACAGATCCATACAGCTATGGAGCCTCCATCCTACTAAACTACACTGTAGCAGTTACAGATCCATACAGCTATGGAGCCTCCATCCTACTAAACTACACTGGCAGCAGTTACAGATCCATACAGCTATGGAGCCTCCATCCTACTAAACTACACTGTAGCAGTTACAGATCCATACAGCTATGGACCCTCCATCCTACTAAACTACACTGTAGCAGTTACAGATCCATACAGCTATGGAGCCTCCATCCTACTAAACTACACTGTAGCAGTTACAGATCCATACAGCTATGGAGCCTCCATCCTACTAAACTACACTGTAGCAGTTACAGATCCATACAGCTATGGAGCCTCCATCCTACTAAACTACACTGTAGCAGTTACAGATCCATACAGCCTCCATCCTAGAAACTACACTTCCAGAGTAACCTTACACAGGTGTTAGGGGCTTGCTAGATAGCTAATTAACATAGGTGGTCGCCTCGTCTTCCGTAAACGGCTGTAACGTGATATGGCCATGTGGGAACACTGACCCTATCAAGGTATGTATCAATTTAACTTTTTATTTTAATTCACACCGATATGAAAAGGTAAGGTCCATACGCTTCCAAAACCGTACCGCAACGTGTTAATGTTCAGATTGAGCGCAGGCGCTCATAAATTAACCAAACTCCCCCTTACAGAAGACGCCTTCTGCAATGGCTCTTGGGTAATGAAATAGAACAGAGTCACGAACAAGAGCTAATACACATACCATGCAGTCAGTGTCCTGTATGCAGCGGCTACGTAGCAACATTAGCTCTTAGCGTACCTGTATTGGAGAGGGTTTCTCCCAGCCCATCTCAAAGATGCCCATCAGCAGCTCCCTCTTCAGGCAGTAGTCTTCAAACTCATTGCCTTTAGTCGCCGTTACGTCCTGTTGTACATCGGATCAACATTGAATCAACATTGAATCAACTTAACATTGATTATAATGAGAGAAAATGACATAAGAACCTGACTACTACTGCCCTAGTGTAACATAAGAACCCGACTACTACTGCCCTAGTGTAACATAAGAACCCGA
This sequence comes from Salvelinus alpinus, assembly GCF_045679555.1. Classification (NCBI taxonomy): domain Eukaryota; kingdom Metazoa; phylum Chordata; class Actinopteri; order Salmoniformes; family Salmonidae; genus Salvelinus; species Salvelinus alpinus. Next base: position 51,823,511 of record NC_092107.1, on the reverse strand, counting down.
CTACTACTGCCCTAGTGTAACATAAGAACCCGACTACTACTGCCCTAGTGTAACATAAGAACCCGACTACTACTGCCCTAGTGTAACATAAGAACCCGACTACTACTGCCCTAGTGTAACATAAGAACCCGACTACTACTGCCCTAGTGTAACATAAGAACCCGACTACTACTGCCCTAGTGTAACATAAGAACCCGACTACTACTGCCCTAGTGTAACATAAGAACCAGACTACTACTGCCCCAGTGTAACATAAGAACCAGACTACTGCCCTAGTGTAACATAAGAACCCGACTACTACTGCCCTAGTGTAACATAAGAACCCGACTACTACTGCCCTAGTGTAACATAAGAACCCGACTACTACTGCCCTAGTGTAACATAAGAACCCGACTACTACTGCCCTAGTGTAACATAAGAACCCGACTACTACTGCCCTAGTGTAACATAAGAACCCGACTACTACTGCCCTAGTGTAACATAAGAACCAGACTACTACTGCCCTAGTGTAACATAAGAACCAGACTACTACTGCCCTAGTGTAACATAAGAACCCGACTACTACTGCCCTAGTGTAACATAAGAACCCGACTACTACTGCCCTAGTGTAACATAAGAACCAGACTACTACTGCCCTAGTGTAACATAAGAACCAGACTACTACTGCCCTAGTGTAACATAAGAACCCGACTACTACTGCCCTAGTGTAACATAAGAACCCGACTACTACTGCCCTAGTGTAACATAAGAACCCGACTACTACTGCCCTAGTGTAACATAAGGACCCGACTACTACTGCCCTAGTGTAACATAAGGACCCGACTACTACTGCCCTAGTGTAAGATAAGGACCCGACTACTACTGCCCTAGTGTAAGATAAGGACCCGACTACTACTGCCCTAGTGTAAGATAAGAACCAGACTACTACTGCCCTAGTGTAACATAAGAACCCGACTACTACTGCCCTAGTGTAACATAAGAACCAGACTACTACTGCCCTAGTGTAACATAAGAACCAGACTACTACTGCCCTAGTGTAACATAAGAACCAGACTACTACTGCCCTAGTGTAACATAAGAACCAGACTACTACTGCCCCAGTGTAACATAAGAACCAGACTACTACTGCCCTTGTGTAACATAAGAACCAGACTACTACTGCCCCAGTGTAACATAGGAACCCGACTACTACTGCCCCAGTGTAACATAAGAACCAGACTACTACTGCCCTAGTGTAACATAAGAACCAGACTACTACTGCCCTAGTGTAACATAAGAACCCGACTACTACTGCCCTAGTGTAACATAAGAACCAGACTACTACTGCCCTAGTGTAACATAAGAACCTGACTACTACTGCCCTAGTGTAACATAAGAACCAGACTACTACTGCCCTAGTGTAACATAAGAACCAGACTACTACTGCCCCAGTGTAACATAAGAACCAGACTACTACTGCCCTAGTGTAACATAAGAACCCGACTACTACTGCCCTAGTGTAACATAAGAACCAGACTACTACTGCCCTAGTGTAACATAAGAACCAGACTACTACTGCCCTAGTGTAACATAAGAACCCGACTACTACTGCCCTAGTGTAACATTAGAACCAGACTACTACTGCCCTAGTGTAACATAAGAACCAGACTACTACTGCCCTAGTGTAACATAAGAACCAGACTACTACTGCCCCAGTGTAACATAAGAACCAGACTACTACTGCCCTAGTGTAACATAAGAACCCGACTACTACTGCCCTAGTGTAACATAAGAACCAGACTACTACTGCCCTAGTGTAACATAAGAACCCGACTACTACTGCCCTAGTGTAACATAAGAACCCGACTACTACTGCCCTAGTGTAACATAAGAACCAGACTACTACTGCCCTAGTGTAACATAAGAACCAGACTACTACTGCCCTAGTGTAACATAAGAACCCGACTACTACTGCCCTAGTGTAACATAAGAACCCGACTACTACTGCCCTAGTGTAACATAAGAACCCGACTACTACTGCCCTAGTGTAACATAAGAACCCGACTACTACTGCCCTAGTGTAACATAAGAACCCGACTACTACTGCCCTAGTGTAACATAAGAACCCGACTACTACTGCCCTAGTGTAACATAAGAACCCGACTACTACTACTGCCCCAGTGTAACATAAGAACCAGACTACTACTGCCCCAGTGTAACATAAGAACCAGACTACTACTGCCCTAGTGTAACATAAGAACCCGACTACTACTGCCCTAGTGTAACATAAGAACCCGACTACTACTGCCCCAGTGTAACATAAGAACCCGACTACTACTGCCCTAGTGTAACATAAGAACCAGACTACTACTGCCCCAGTGTAACATAAGAACCCGACTACTACTGCCCTAGTGTAACATAAGAACCAGACTACTACTGCCCTAGTGTAACATAAGAACCCGACTACTACTGCCCTAGTGTAACATAAGAACCAGACTACTACTGCCCCAGTGTAACATAAGAACCAGACTACTACTGCCCCAGTGTAACATAAGAACCAGACTACTACTGCCCCAGTGTAACATAAGAACCAGACTACTACTGCCCCAGTGTAACATAAGAACCCGACTACTACTGCCCTAGTGTAACATAAGAACCCGACTACTACTGCCCCAGTGTAACATAAGAACCAGACTACTACTGCCCCAGTGTAACATAAGAACCCGACTACTACTGCCCTAGTGTAACATAAGAACCCGACTACTACTGCCCTAGTGTAACATAAGAACCAGACTACTACTGCCCTAGTGTAACATAAGAACCCGACTACTACTGCCCTAGTGTAACATAAGAACCCGACTACTGCCCTAGTGTAACATAAGAACCCGACTACTACTGCCCTAGTGTAACATAAGAACCAGACTACTACTGCCCTAGTGTAACATAAGAACCCGACTACTACTGCCCTAGTGTAACATAAGAACCCGACTACTACTGCCCTAGTGTAACATAAGAACCTGACTACTACTGCCCTAGTGTAACATAAGAACCTGACTACTACTGCCCTAGTGTAACATAAGAACCCGACTACTACTGCCCTAGTGTAACATAAGAACCCGACTACTACTGCCCTAGTGTAACATAAGGACCCGACTACTACTGCCCTAGTGTAACATAAGAACCAGACTACTACTGCCCTAGTGTAACATAAGAACCTGACTACTGCCCTAGTGTAACATAAGAACCCGACTACTACTGCCCTAGTGTAACATAAGAACCCGACTACTACTGCCCTAGTTTAACATAAGAACCCGACTACTACTGCCCTAGTGTAACATAAGAACCAGACTACTACTGCCCTAGTGTAACATAAGAACCCGACTACTACTGCCCTAGTGTAACCTAAGAACCAGACTACTACTGCCCTAGTGTAACATAAGAACCAGACTACTGCCCTAGTGTAACATAAGAACCAGACTACTACTGCCCTAGTGTAACATAAGAACCAGACTACTACTGCCCTAGTGTAACATAAGAACCAGACTACTACTGCCCTAGTGTAACATAAGAACCAGACTACTACTGCCCTAGTGTAACATAAGAACCAGACTACTACTGCCCTAGTGTAACACAAGAACCTGACTACTACTGCCCTAGTGTAACATAAGAACCAGACTACTACTGCCCTAGTGTAACATAAGAACCAGACTACTACTGCCCTAGTGTAACACAAGAACCCGACTACTACTGCCCTAGTGTAACATAAGAACCCGACTACTACTGCCCTAGTGTAACATAAGAACCCGACTACTACTGCCCTAGTTTAACATAAGAACCCGACTACTACTGCCCTAGTGTAACATAAGAACCAGACTACTACTGCCCTAGTGTAACATAAGAACCCGACTACTACTGCCCTAGTGTAACATAAGAACCAGACTACTACTGCCCTAGTGTAACATAAGAACCAGACTACTGCCCTAGTGTAACATAAGAACCAGACTACTACTGCCCTAGTGTAACATAAGGACCCGACTACTACTGCCCTAGTGTAACATAAGGACCCGACTACTGCCCTAGTGTAACATAAGGACCCGACTACTGCCCTAGTGTAACATAAGAACCCGACTACTACTGCCCTAGTGTAACATAAGGACCCGACTACTGCCCTAGTGTAAGATAAGAACCCGACTACTACTGCCCTAGTGTAACATAAGAACCCGACTACTACTGCCCTAGTGTAACATAAGGACCCGACTACTACTGCCCTAGTGTAACATAAGAACCAGACTACTACTGCCCTAGTGTAACATAAGAACCAGACTACTACTGCCCTAGTGTAACATAAGAACCAGACTACTACTGCCCTAGTGTAACATAAGAACCCGACTACTACTGCCCTAGTGTAACATAAGAACCCGACTACTACTGCCCTAGTGTAACATAAGAACCTGACTACTACTGCCCTAGTGTAAGATAAGAACCAGACTACTACTGCCCTAGTGTAACATAAGAACCTGACTACTACTGCCCTAGTGTAACATAAGAACCTGACTACTACTGCCCTAGTGTAAGATAAGAACGTGCCGTAATCTCACTCCAAAGCCAACCTGAAATGTTGCCAGTGGCGCTATTGAATTGGATCCTTTTCTATAGCTTAACTGGTTTGTACATTGTCAAGCGGGCAGTCACGTGTGTTGGCCAGACAGAGGACACTGATTTAAGCCCAGTCAGAGGTAGCTTCAGGGACACAGCGCAAAATGCTAAGCTAGCACTCTTTTTGCTAATGCTAAGCTACTCTCTCTTTATGTAGTGTTGTGTTGTCCCGCTTGTTGCGATGTGTTTTATCCTATATTTATATTGTATTTATTTTTAATCCCAGACCCCCATTCCCGTAGGAGGCCTTTTGCCTTTTGGAGGCCGTCATTGTAAATAAGAATTTGTTCTTAACTGACATGCCAAGTTAAATAAAGGTTAAATAAATAAAAATCACACACGCCCTTTACACTAGACCACGGCAATAACTACAACAGTTTAAACTACATTTGATTCAAAAGGGAACATGTCCTTACCGAAGTTCTCATCCTCATGTCTTTTGGAGGGAGCGTCAAATTCCTCTTCCAGTCATCTCCAGGCCTGTGGAAAAATTATGAGTTATGAGTACATGCCCCAAAAGAGAACGCTTGAGTGCCATTCGTTCACTGTAAATTAACTAGGACTCACTTGATGACAGTATTGGCTGTGGGGGTAGCTTTAGCCAACTGGGTGCTGCTAGGCCCAGTGCCGTTGTTGATTGTGCTGGAGGCCTGCTTCATCTGGCTGGGCTGATGTGTCTGATGACTTCCTCCTCCGCTGCCCTGCCCTCCTGCAGGCTTCACCACCGGGCCTCGGAGCTGGCCATTCTGGCTGGAATGGCCCAGTATCACTGGGTTATGGGTACTGGCGGTACTCATGGCTAGTCAATTATCCTATCCACAAAGGGCGTGATACAGTTCTATTCTGATTGTGGTGGTGTGGGGGGGGGGGGAATAAATCTTGAGGAATAGTCTGACTTCTCACAGGCTGTTATCCAAAGCAAATGTAATTAGATAGAAGCAATCGTCTCCTCTCCTGTTCCTCAATAGTATTGTTCTTTGCGGAACATCTCATCAAAAACTGTCAACAAAATGACTGACACAAGCAACAACAAAAAAAGAAAAAAAGAAACCCCGGTCTATTGACGCTTGGTGTAGCATAGGTCAGAGCGCCTTACGCCAGAGGCTGCATGGTCACACCTGTCTTAAATACTTCCATCCCCAGAACTCTTCACCCTGAGGTAGAGAAGAAGTGTCAGACAGGGTTTAGACATGTTATCACGGAAGACGTTATTGTTCATACAAAAATTGTTTTAAAAAAAAGAAAAAGGAAAAGTGAGGTACCTAATTTAGCTAGTTATCAAGTTCAGTTCACAGCGGAGTTCTAGCTAGTTCTTTAACGTAGCCAATAAAACCATGTCACTAACTAACGCGTTAGAACTAGCACTAGTTGCTAGTTTGTAAACTAGCCCGACGGTTTAGCCAGCTACAAATTAACTAGCCGGGAGTGGTGCGTTTAATAAATAGTCTCACTAGTAGCTAATTGCATACAGACCCCAAAATGTTGTCAAAACGTGGTGCACCTTCGACGCGTTAGCGATAATATCTAACTAGTAAAACTTGCTAACTAACTAGCCGTGTGTTAGCCAAACGTCTGCTAACCGGTAGCTAGCTAACTAGCTAACGTTAACTAGGGAGTTCCTCCTAGCCACCGTGCTTCTACATCTGCATTACTTGGCGTTTAAGGCTGGGTTTCGTTTCGGCATAAGCATTTTCTGACATCTGCTGATGTAAAAAGGGCTTTAAAAATAAATTTGATTGATAACGTTAGCTAGCTAGCGGCGCGGCAAAAAAAAACATTATTTATGCCAGGTGGATATTTAGAGGAAAGTCAACATAAATCACATATTTAGAAACACACTTAAAGTATTAAACAAACATCACTTTCCCGACGTAGCTACCTACGTTAGTTAGCGACCTAGCTAACTAATGTTAGCTAGCTAGCTATTTTGCTAGCTAAGGTTAAAACCAGAAGGGACGCAGGCTGAAGTAACGTTAACGCCATGAGCACAAAACATTGGAAAAAAAGATACGCCCGCTGCCAAAACACCCCACATAGAAATACTGGTCGGTACATGTATATCAGGTCAAATATAGTCTACAAGGAGAGGATTAAGTGAACAGTTACCGCGGATTGTTGATATTATCTGTTGTTGTTTTTTGACTTCTCTGCTGTCAGCTGTTATTTGTAAAGCTACGGTTTGGTCTAAAACAGAAAGACCAAGATGGCCTCCCCTTCTATTTAAGCCCTCCCACTGTCCGTCATCATCACCTGATTCAATGCCATAATAATCACCTGAAAAAACGATTTCTTTATTACACATGCAACGATATAGACGTGTACACAGCACAATAACTATTAATAGCATTCTTCACAATATTCAGCAAGCGAAATACTTCTCAGTATCGCAGCCTAGCAATCCCTTTTCTTCAGATGTAGATGAAACTGCATGCCTGTGTTGTCATTTGTCCTCTGCCACCCATATGCACCACACAAGTAAAATACATTTCTGCTATTTTATTTAAATGTCAAATCTAAATGTGAATCAAATAACATGCATGCATGATAAGTCATGATGAACTGCTCATTGTTCAATGGATATAAAAACCCAAAGAAATGTGCCAAATCTAAATTGTGCAAATTCTGAACATTGTTTAAACACTGTAATTATGTTAATGCATAACTCCCTCATTGCATCCATTAATTCCAGCTAACCACCTCATTAGTTCCTCTTCTATTTGATCTGATGAATAGAACATGAGGGAATAAAATCATGCATTTTAAAGCTCATAACTTTATGAACCAACTTAACCCTACTAGCCAACTATAATCAATCAGATCACTCATGGGCGCATCATAAACAAGCGTATTGAGGAAGTGACTACTGCATTGGTTGAATAGTTATTGTCTGTTTATAGCATGGGGGGGGGGGGGGGGGGTCAAGGGATATAAAACCCAAACCCAACATTACACACACCACATCAGGGTCACCTGAAATTAGTATAACAAGCACACAAAAATGACTTATGAGGAGGTGAGTCTGGCTAACTGAATGCTTTACATCCATGCAGGTCTGAGCAGATTATTTTTGTAAGTGAGCATTGCCTCCAGAGCTAGAAATGTGGGTTTACTATATCTGGTTGTTCTGATTCTTGAGTTAACCAGCAGAAAAATATAATTTTTAATTTAAAGTAAAAAAAATTATGTAAAGTAAGGTTACTTTAGAAAATGTAAATCTATTGAAATGAAACGGTAATATTCAATTGGTTAGTTTATTGTAATGGTGTTGACAGAATAAATACTGTTTTAAATCCCTTTATTAATATATATATTTTTTAATCTGTACAATGTGTAACCTTTATTTAATTGGCAAGTCAGTTAAGAAGAAATTCTTATTTACAATGACAGCCTACTCCGGCCAAACCCGGACGACACTGTGCCAATTGTGCGCCGCCCTACGGGTGTCACGTTCCTGACCTATTTATGTTAGTTTTTGTGTGTTAGTTGGTCAGGACGTGAGGTTGGGTGGGCATTCTATGTTATCTGTTTCTATGTTGGTTTCGGTTTGCCTGGTATGGCTCTTGATTAGAGGCAGGTGGTTTGCGTTTGCCTCTAATTAAGAGTCATATTTAGGTAGGGCATTCTCACTGTTTGTTTGTGGGTGATTGTCTCCTGTGTCTGTGTCGATGTTTGCACCACATGGGACTGTAGCGTTTGTTTGTTTCGTTTCGTTTCGATGTCGTCCGTTTCCTGTACGTAAGTTTATGTTTAGTTATGTAAGTTTATGTTCAGGTTTCGTTCAACGTCGTTTTCTTGTTTTGTAGTTTGAAAGTGTTTTGTTTCGTTTCGTGTTGCCATCATCGTTGTTCAATAAAGATGGCTTATTTCCCAAAGCCTGCGTTTTGGTCTGAGGATCCTTCTCTCCTCACCTCTTCCGAGGATGAGGAGAGCGACACCCGTTACAGAATCACCCACCATAGGACCAAGCAGCATGACCAGCGGCAACAGGAGCAATACAAGGATTTATGGACATGGGAGGAAATTTTAGACCGGGAGGTACCAGGAGAATATAACCGCCCCAAAGCTGAGCTGGAGGCAGCGAAAGCAGAGAGGCGGCGATATGAGGAGCTAGCTCGGAGGCAGGAAAAAGAACCTACAAAGGATCTGGGTTACACTACGTGGGAGGAGATCGACAGGTGGGCGATCAACCCAGGGAGAGTGCCGGAGCCCGCCTGGGATTCTCTGGCGCAGTGCGAGGAGGGATACCGGCGAATGGAGGCAGCACGACGAAGCGGTAGGAAGCCTGTGGGAAAACCCAAAAAATTTCTCAAGGGGGGGCTTAAAGGGAGAGTGGCGAGGTCAGGTAGGAAACCTGCGCCTACTCCCTGTAATTACCGTGGAGAGCGAGAGTACGGGCAGACACCGTGTTACGCAGTAGAGCGCACGGTGTCTCCTGTACGTGTGCATAGCCCAGTGCGGGTTATTCCACCTCCCCGCACTGGTAGGGCTAGATTGGGCATTGAGCCAGGTGTCATGAGGCCGGCTCAACGCGTCTGGTCTCCAGTGCGTCTCCTCGGGCCGGCATACATGGCACCTGCCTTACGCATGGTTTCCCCGGTTCGCCTACACAGCCCGGTGCGGGTTATTCCACCTCCCCGCACTGGTCGGGCGACCGGGAGCATTCAACCAGGTAAGGTTGGGCAGGCTCAATGCTCAAGAGAGCCAGTACGCCTGCACGGTCCGGTATTTCCGGCGCCACCTCCCCGCCCCAGCCTAGTACCTACAGTGCCTACATTACGCACTAGGCTACCAGTGCATTTCCAGAGCCCTGTTCCTCCTCCACGCACTCTCCCTATAGTGCGTGTATCCAGTTCGGTGCCTCCAGTTCCGGCCCCACGCACTAAGCCACCTGTGCGTCTCCTAAGTCCTGTACACACTGTCACTTCTCCCCGTACTAGTCCTGAGGTGCGTGCCCTCAGCCCGGTGCCACCAGTGCCGGTACCACGCACCAGGTATAGAGTACGCTTTGAGAGTCCAGTGTGCCCTGTCCCTGCTCCACGCACTAGTAGGAAGGTGCTTATCATTAGCCCGGTGCCTCCAGTTCCGGCACCACGCACCAGGTCTACAGTGCGCCGTATCCGGCCAGAGCCATCCGTCTCCCCAGCGCCATCTGAGCCATCCGTCTCACCAGCGCCATCTGAGCCATCCGTCTCCCCAGCGCCATCTGAGCCATCCGTCTCCCCAGCGCCATCTGAGCCATCCGTCTCCCCAGCGCCGTCTGAGCCATCCGTCTGCAATGAGCCTGCAAAGCCGCCCGTCTGCCATGAGCCTGCAAAGCCGCCCGTCTGCCATGAGCCTACAGAGCCGTCCGCCAGACAGGAGCCGCTAGAGCCGTCCGCCAGACAGGAGCCGCTAGAGCCGCCCGTCAGACAGGATCTGCCAGAGCCGCCAACCAGACAGGATCTGCCAGAGCCGCCAATCAGACAGGATCTGCCAGAGCCGCCAATCAGACAGGATCTGCCAGAGCCGCCAGCCAGACAGGATCTGCCAGAGCCGCCAATCAGACAGGATCTGCCAGAGCCGTCAGCGAGCCATGAGCAGCCAGAGCCGTCAGAGAGCCATGAGCAGCCAGAGCCGTCAGAGAGCCATGAGCAGCCAGAGCCGTCAGAGAGCCATGAGCAGCCAGAGCCGTCAGAGAGCCATGAGCAGCCAGAGCCGTCAGAGAGCCATGAGCAGCCAGAGCCGTCAGAGAGCCATGAGCGTCGAGAGCCGTCAGCCTGCCATGAGCGTCGAGAGCCGTCAGCCTGCCATGAGCGTCGAGAGCCGTCAGCCTGCCATGAGCGTCGAGAGCCGTCAGCCTGCCATGAGCGTCGAGAGCCGTCAGCCTGCCATGAGCGTCGAGAGCCGTCAGCCTGCCATGAGCGTCGAGAGCCGTCAGCCTGCCATGAGCGTCGAGAGCCGTCAGCCTGCCATGAGCGTCGAGAGCCGTCAGCCTGCCATGAGCGTCGAGAGCCGTCAGCCAGCCATGAGCATCGAGAGTCGTCAGTCAGCCATGAGCTGCCCTTCAGCCTGAAAAGGCTAGATACCCAGAACTGCCCATCAGTCCAGAGCTGTCTCTCTGTCCGGAGCTGCCTTTCAGTCCGGAGTTGCCCCTCTATCCTGATCTCCCTCTCTATCTTTATCTACCTCTATAGTCTTATCTATCCCTCTGTCTTGGTTTATCTCTCTGTCCCGGTATTGTCATTATTAGATTTGTTATTAGGAGGATTTTGTGGGGGAAGTAAGAGGGTGGACATTCTTGAAGGGAGGGGGCTAGGATGGATTATGGTGGGGTGGGAACCGCGCCCGGAGCCTGAGCCACCACCGTGGTTAGATGCCCACCCAGACCCTCCCCTAGACTTTGTGCTGGTGCGTCCGGAGTTCGCACCTTGTGGGGGGGGTACTGTCACGTTCCTGACCTATTTATGTTAGTTTTTGTGTGTTAGTTGGTCAGGACGTGAGGTTGGGTGGGCATTCTATGTTATCTGTTTCTATGTTGGTTTCGGTTTGCCTGGTATGGCTCTTGATTAGAGGCAGGTGGTTTGCGTTTGCCTCTAATTAAGAGTCATATTTAGGTAGGGCATTCTCACTGTTTGTTTGTGGGTGATTGTCTCCTGTGTCTGTGTCGATGTTTGCACCACATGGGACTGTAGCGTTTGTTTGTTTCGTTTCGTTTCGATGTCGTCCGTTTCCTGTACGTAAGTTTATGTTTAGTTATGTAAGTTTATGTTCAGGTTTCGTTCAACGTCGTTTTCTTGTTTTGTAGTTTGAAAGTGTTTTGTTTCGTTTCGTGTTGCCATCATCGTTGTTCAATAAAGATGGCTTATTTCCCAAAGCCTGCGTTTTGGTCTGAGGATCCTTCTCTCCTCACCTCTTCCGAGGATGAGGAGAGCGACACCCGTTACAACGGGACTCCCAATCACGGCCGGATGTGATACAGCCTGGATTATTACAGCCAAAGAACCACTTAGATTCTGACCATGGCTAAAAAAAAAAGAGCTATTTCGTAACAACAGCATAGAGCAATGCATGTTTGATTGAATAGCATCCTCAGATGGGTGAATTGGTTACGGATGCCTGATCACAGATCCATGTACTACTTACCGTAAGAGAGGAAGTGAAAAATGTCTGCTCTCCTCTCTATTTCCTGTCTATTTGTGTTATATCTCTACAGAGAGGAAAGACATACACAGATGTCCTCTCCTTTATACTGCTGGGCTTCCCCTTTCCTACCTCTTTTCACTGCACGTGTCCACACACCAATTAAAAGAAATTAAGCCACAAAAACATTTTATATTGAACCAACATCATTATCCATTATCTTGTCAAAGAGCTACAATGGACGGTGACGTGATTTCAGGACGTCAAGCTGTGAGGTGTAAAGGAAAAGTACATCAATCGATATACAATAAAATATATAACTTTCACCAGCAAAACATGCTTTTCTATCTGTTTCTTAACCTGTTTTTGAACCTGATTTGTAACCTGATTTTCAACCTGTTTTTCAGGGTTCATTTGAGGGGGTTATTTTCTCTGGCTTTGATAACTACTCAGATTTGCTGGAGAGTTCTAACAACAGTAGCAGTGATACTGAGTACACCTGTCCTGATGGAGCAGGTCTCCAGCTGTTTCATACTGTGTTCCAACCCCTGGTCTACAGCCTGGTGTTCTTCCTGGGGCTGACAGGTACACACACACACACACACACACACACACACACACACACACACACACACACACACACACACACACACACACACACACACACACACACACACACTGGTGTTCCTACTGGATCTTCCAATAGTCAAGGTATAACAGTACCTAATAACAGTCTATATATGTATTATCTTGTGGTTTATATTCCACCTAATAACAGTCTATATGTGTATTATCTTGTGGTTTATATTCCACCTAATAACAGTCTATATGTGTATTACCTTATGGTTTATATTCCACCAGGTAACAGTCTTTATGTGTATTATCTTATGGTTTATATTCCACCTAATAACAGTCTATATGTGTATTATCTTGTGGTTTATATTCCACCAGGTAACAGTCTATATGTGTATTATCTTATGGTTTATATTCCACCTAATAACAGTCTATATGTGTATTACCTTGTGGTTTATATTCCACCTAATAACAGTCTTTATGTGTATTATCTTATGGTTTATATTCCACCTAATAACAGTCTATATGTGTATTACCTTGTGGTTTATATTCCACCTAATAACAGTCTTTATGTGTATTATCTTATGGTTTATATTCCACCAGGTAACAGTCTTTATGTGTATTATCTTGTGGTTTATATTCCACCTAATAACAGTCTATATGTGTATTATCTTATGGTTTATATTCCACCTAATAACAGTCTATATGTGTATTATCTTGTGGTTTATATTCCACCTAATAACAGTCTATATGTGTATTATCTTGTGGTTTATATTCCACCAGGTAACAGTCTATATGTGTATTACCTTATGGTTTATATTCCACCTAAATAACAGTCTTTATGTGTATTATCTTATGGTTTATATTCCACCTAATAACAGTCTATATGTGTATTATCTTGTGGTTTATATTCCACCTAATAACAGTCTATATGTGTATTATCTTATGGTTTATATTCCACCTAATAACAGTCTATATGTGTATTATCTTCCGGTCCCACCAGGTAACAGTCTATATGTGTATTATCTTATGGTTTATATTCCACCTAATAACAGTCTATATGTGTATTATCTTATGGTTTATATTCCACCTAATAACAGTCTATATGTGTATTATCTTATGGTTTATATTCCACCTAATAACAGTCTATATGTGTATTATCTTGTGGTTTATATTCCACCTAATAACAGTCTATATGTGTATTACCTTATGGTTTATATTCCACCAGGTAACAGTCTTTATGTGTATTATCTTCCGGTCCCACCAGGTAACGGGCTGATGTTAACGGTGCTGCTGAAACGCCGTGGTCTCCTGAGGATCACAGAGATCTATCTGTTACACCTGGGCCTGGCTGATCTGATGCTGCTAGCCACCTTCCCCTTCGCACTGGCACAGGTGTCCTTGGGCGTGGTGCTCGGAGACGTCCTGTGTAAGCTGATTGGGCTGTTGAACCGACTCAACTTCCTTTGTGGGAGTCTCCTCCTGGCATGTATCGGCTTCGACCGTTACCTGGCCATCGTGCATGCCATCACCAGCCTCCAGAGCCGACGCCCCAGGAACGTACACCTCACCTGTCTGGCACTGTGGCTCATTTGTCTGGCCCTGTCTGTCCCCAATGCTGTGTTCCTGTCCGTAGGGGAGAGTCCCATAGACCCGACTCAGCTCTCATGCTTCTTCCACAGTCACGGTCTCCATGCAAACAACTGGGATCTGACGGTGGGTCCCCATCAAACGGCTCAGCACTTCATTTCGCTGATCCAGTTATTTTGTTGGCTTGTGTGACCTGGATGGAGCTCAAGCTGGTGAAGCCAATCTCCTGCATAGCATGGAGTCTCTCAGCCAGAGACAGGGAGTTAGACCTGGATGGAGTCTCTCAGCCAGAGACAGGGAGTTAGACCTGGATGGAGTCTCTCAGCCAGAGACAGGGAGTTAGACCTGGATGGAGTCTCTCAGCCAGAGACAGGGAGTTAGACCTGGATGGAGTCTCTCAGCCAGAGACAGGGAGTTAGACCTGGATGGAGTCTCTCAGCCAGAGACAGGGAGTTAGACCTGGATGGAGTCTCTCAGCCAGAGACAGGGAGTTAGACCTGGATGGAGTCTCTCAGCCAGAGACAGGGAGTTAGACCTGGATGGAGTCTCTCAGCCAGAGACAGGGAGTTAGACCTGGATGGAGTCTCTCAGCCAGAGACAGGGAGTTAGACCTGGATGGAGTCTCTCAGCCAGAGACAGGGAGTTAGACCTGGATGGAGTCTCTCAGCCAGAGACAGGGAGTTAGACCTGGATGGAGTCTCTCAGCCAGAGACAGGGAGTTAGACCTGGATGGAGTCTCTCAGCCAGAGACAGGGAGTTAGACCTGGATGGAGTCTCTCAGCCAGAGACAGGGAGTTAGACCTGGATGGAGTCTCTCAGCCAGAGACAGGGAGTTAGACCTGGATGGAGTCTCTCAGCCAGAGACAGGGAGTTAGACCTGGATGGAGTCTCTCAGCCAGAGACAGGGAGTTAGACCTGGATGGAGTCTCTCAGCCAGAGACAGGGAGTTAGACTTAGCCAGTAGATGTTTTCAAATAACCACGTACGCAGACATTTGCTGGTCTGTGTCCCAAATGTCACTCTATTCCCTATTGGTCAAAAGTGTATATAGGGAATAGGGTGCCATTTAGGATGGATCCCTGGTGTCTCAATCTAGTGGGAATAAACCAAGGGATGTATTTGTACCTCTGTTCCAGGAGAGGCTCCTGACCCACGTGCTGTGTTTCTTCCTGCCTCTCGGGGTCATGACCTACTGCTACGCCGCTGTGGCGGTCACCCTGCACCATAGCCAGAGAGGTCAGCGCAGCCTGGAGAAAGAGGGAGCTATCAGGCTGGCTGCACTAGTCACTGCTGTGTTCTGCCTGTGCTGGCTACCCTACAACATCACCATGCTGGTGTGAACTTATTCATTCATTCATTCATTCATTCATTCATTCATTTAATTTATTTGATGATCCCCAAACAAATGTTCTGTAGTCAAGAACATGCAGACTATACTGTTTTGTTTTTAAATTAACAATAAATACATATATATATATACAGATAGATAGATATATAATATAGATAATAAATAAATATATATAGATATAGAATATAGATAATAAATATATATAGATAGATATAGAATATAGATAATAAATACATATATATAGTGCACTACATGGTCCCCTATTCCCTATATAGTGCACTACTCTTGACCAGAACCCTGGGCCCTATTATACAATACAAAGTACATAGAACTATATAGTGGCCCAGGTCAAATAAGTGCATTATAAACTCTATGGAACAGATGCCATTGACTTCTCTCCACTGTGACGTTTAGGTGAGGACCCTGGTGGATCGAGGGTTGGACTCTGGTTTGAGCTGCCAGTCCCGGACTAGTTTGGATAAGGCCTTGGTGGTGACAGAGAGCCTGGGGTACACACACTGCTGCCTCAACCCACTGCTGTACGCCTTCACTGGGGTACGGTTTCGGCAGGATCTCCTGAGACTGCTGGCCCACTGAGGCTTTGGCAAAGGGGGTGTACTCAGAGGGGAGTAGGGCGTCAGCGTCATTCTCTAAAGGACTCACCGCCACAACCACTAAAATCCTCATGTTGACCAACATATTTTACTGTAACAACTCAGGTGAAAGGTGTCTTAGACGTAGTTTCTTTAAAGGGATACTGATGGTTAAATCTGATCTTTGAATTAATTATGAGTAAAATTATTATATTTTCAGCTTACAAATTGATTTCACTGTTACAACTAAGAGCTGGGGGGGGGTTACTGTTAGAGCTTGTGAATCATTAATCAACCTACTGTATGTCTAACCTCTCTTTATGGGGTTGTGACAACCCACAAGCACCTGCTTGTGCAAGCCTTGTGTATATATACTGACATACGGAGTCTTCCATGATTGCATGCAATAACCCAATGTGCGACAAACGCTTGTGCGTATAAACGACTATTTGTGTCCCAGATAGCGTATAAACGTCTATTTGTGTCCCAGATAGCTTATAAACGTCTATTTGTGTCCCAGATAGCGTATAAACGTCTATTTGTGTCCCAGATAGCTTATAAACGTCTATTTGTGTCCCAGATAGCGTATAAACATCTATTTGTGTCCCAGATAGTTTTCTGTAAGTGTGAAAGTGTAATATTGTTCTTTAGTCAATAGGCCTGGATTGCCAATTACTTGACTGTATGTGAAATGTATTGAACATTTTCTTTATACAAATAAAATATGATTGAGTGCTTCGTAATGTTGTTCACACCAGACAATCTTTATCCTCCTACCACTCATCAGATCAGTGACTACTTTGTATAACGTATAAACTACTGTGTCTAAAGTATATACTACTGTGTCTAAAGTATAAACTACTGTGTCTAGAAGTATAAACTACTGTGTCTAGAAGTATAAACTACTGTGTCTAGAAGTATAAACTACTGTGTCTAGAAGTATAAACTACTGTGTTTAGAAGTATAAACTACTGTGTCTAGAAGTATAAACTACTGTGTCTAAAGTATAAACTACTGTGTCTAGAAGTATAAACTACTGTGTCTAAAGTATAAACTACTGTGTCTAGAAGTACATATTACTGTCTAGAAGTATAAACTACAGTGTCTAGAAGTATAAACTCCTTTTTCTAGAAGTATAAACTTTTGTGTCCAAAAATGATGCAGAAAAATTTATCCATGCTTTTGTTACTTCTAGGTTAGACTACTGCAATGCTCTACTTTCCGGCTACCCGGATAAAGCACTAAATAAACTTCAGTTAGTGCTAAATACGGCTGCTAGAATCCTGACTAGAACCAACATGTTTTATCATATTACTCCAGTGCTAGCCTCCCTACACTGGCTTCCTGTTAAGGCAAGGGCTGATTTCAAGGTTTTACTGCTAACCTACAAAGCATTACATGGGCTTGCTCCTACCTATCTTTCCGATTTGGTCCTGCCGTGCATACCTACACGTACGCTACGGTCACAAGACGCAGTCCTCCTAATTGTCACTAGAATTTCTAAGCAAACAGCTGGAGGCAGGGCTTTCTCCTATAGAGCTCCATTTTTATGGAATGGTCTGCCTACCCATGTGAGAGACGCAGACTCGGTCTCAACCTTTAAGTCTTTACTGAAGACTCATCTCTTCAGTGTGTGATTGATATGATTCATATGATTGATTGTAGTCTGGCCCAGGAGTGTGAAGGTGAACGGAAAGGCTCTGGAGCAACGAACCGCCCTTGCTGTCTCTGCCTGGCCGGTTCCCCTCTCTCCACTGGGATTCTCTGCCTCTAACCCTATTACCAGGGCTGAGTCACTGGCTTACTGGTGCTCTTCCATGCCGTCCCTAGGAGGGGTGCGTCACTTGAGTGGGTTGAGTCACTGACGTGATCTTCCTGTCTGGGTTGGCGCCACCCCCTTGGGTTGTGCCGTGGCGGAGATCTTTGTGAGCTATACTCGGCCTTGTCTCAGGATGGTAAGTTGGTGGTTGAAGATATCCCTCTAGTGGTGTGGGGGCTGTGCTTTGGCAAAGTGGGTGGGGTTATATACTTCCTGTTTGGCCCTGTCCGGGGGTATCATCGGATGGGGCCACAGTGTCTCCTGACCCCTCCTGTCTCAGCCTCCAGTATTTATGCTGCAGTAGTTTATGTGTCGGGGGGCTAGGGTCAGTTTGTTATATCTGGAGTACTTCTCCTGTCTTATCCGGTGTCCTGTGTGAATTTAAGTATGCTCTCTCTAATTCTTTCTTTCTTTCTCTCTCTCGGAGGACCTGAGCCCTAGGACCAAGCCTCAGGACTACCTGGCATGATGACTCCTTGCTGTCCCGAGTCCACCTGGCCGTGCTGCTGCTCCAGTTTCAACTGTTCTGCCTGCGGCTATGGAACCCTGACCTGTTCACCGGACGTGCTACCTGTCCCAGACCTGCTGTTTTCAACTCTCTAGAGACAGCAGGAGCGGTAGAGATACCCTGAATGATCGGCTATGAAAAGCCAACTGACATTTACTCCTGAGGTGCTGACTTGCTGCACCCTCGACAACTACTGTGATTATTATTATTTGACCATGCTGGTCATTTATGAACATTTGAACATCTTGGCCATGTTCTGTTATAATCTTCACCCGGCACAGCCAGAAGAGGCCTGGCCACCCCTCATAGCCTGGTTCCTCTCTAGATTTCTTCCTAGGTTTTGGCCTTTCTAGGGAGTTTTTCCTAGCCACCGTGCTTCTACGCTGGCACTGGCTTCTACAAAGTGCTTGCTGTTTGGGGTTTTAGGCTGCGTTTGTGTACAGCACTTTGAGATATCAGCTGATGTACGAAGGGCTATATAAATAAATTTGATTTGATTTTGTGTCTCAAGTGTAAACTACTGTGTCTAGAAGTATAAACTACTGTGTCTAGAAGTATAAACTACTGTGTATAGAAGTATATTACTACTGTGTCTAGAAGTATAAACTACTGTGTCTAGAAGTATAAAAATATGTGTCTAGAAGTATAAACATATGTGTCTAGAAGTAGAAACTACTGTGTCTAGAATATAAACTACTGTGTCTAAATTATAAACTACTGTGTCAATAATTATGAACTACTGTGTCCAGAACTATAAAATACCATTGTCAAGAAGTATAAAATACTGTGTCTAAAGTATAAACAACTGTGTCTAGAAGTATAAACTACTTTGTGTAAAAGTATAAACTACTGTGTCTAGAAGTATAAACTACTGTGTCAATATGTATAAACTACTGTGTCTAGAGTATAAACAACTGTCTCTAAAAGTATAAACTACTGTGTCTAGAAGTATAAACTACTCTGTCTAAATGTAAAAACGATTGTGTCTACAAGAACATAACTACTGTGTCTGGAAGTATAAAATACTGTTTCTAAAAGTATATTACTACTGTGTGTAGTAGTATAAACTACTGTGTCTAGAAGTATAAACTACTGTGTCTAGAAGTATAAACTACTCTGTCTAAAAGTAAAAACGATTGTATCTACAAGAACATAACTACTGTGTCTGGAAGTATACAATACTGTGTCTAGAAGTATAAACTACTGTGTCTAGAAGTATAAACTACTGTGTCTCGAAGTGTAAACTACTGTGTCTTGAAGTATAAACTACTGTGTCTAGAAGTATATTACTACTGTGTCTGGAAGTTTAAACTCCTGTGTCGAAGTATAAAATACTGCTTCTAGAAAAATAAACTCCTGTGTATAGAAGTATAGTACTACTGTGTCTAGAAGCATAAACTACTGTGTCTAAAAGTATAAACTACTGTGTCTAGAACTATAAACTACTGTGTCTAGATTTATAAACTACTGTGTCTAGAAGTTTAAACTACTGTGTCTAGAAGTATATTACTACTGTGTCTAGAAGTATAAACTACTGTGTCTAGAAGTATAAACTACTGTGTCTAGAAGTATAAACTACTGTGTCTAGAAGTATAAACTACTGTGTCTAGAAGTATAAAGTACTGTGTCTCGAAGTGTAAACTACTGTGTCTAGAAGTATATTACTACTATGTCTGGAAGTTTAACCTCCTGTGTCGAAGTATAAAATACTGCTTCTAGAAAAATAAACTAATGTGTATAGAAGTATATTACTACTGTGTCTAGAAGTATAAACTACTGTGTATAGAAGTATATTACTACTGTGTCTAGAAGTATAAACTACTGTGTCTAGAAGTATAAACATATGTGTCTAGAAGTATAAACTACTGTGTCTAGAAGTTTAAACTACTGTGTCTAGAAGTATAAACTACTGTGTCTAGAAGTTTAAACTCATGTGTCTATAAATATAAATGACTGTGTCTAGAGTATAAACTACTGTATCTAAAAGTAGAAACTACTGTGTCTAGAATATAAACTACTGTGTCTAAATTATAAACGACTGTGTCAATAATTATGAACTACTGTGTCCAGAACTATAAAATACCATTGTCAAGAAGTATAAACTACTGTGTCTAAAGTATAAACAACTGTGTCTAGAAGTATAAACTACTTTGTGTAAAAGTATAAACTACTGTGTCTAGAAGTATAAACTACTGTGTCAATATGTATAAACTATTGTGTCAATAAGTATAAACTACTGTGTCTGGAAGTATAAAATGCTGTTTCTAGAAGTAAAAACTACTGTGTCAAGTATAAACCCTGTGTCTAAAGTATAACCTACTCTGTCTAAAAGTAAAAACTACTGTCTCTAAAAGTATAAAATACTGTCTCTGGAAGTATGAACTACTGTGTCTAGAAGTATAAAATACTGTTTCTAGAAGTATAAACGACTGTGTCAAGTATAAACACTGTGTCAAAAGTATAACCTACTCTGTCTAAAAGTAAAAACTACTGTCTCTAAAAGTATAAAATACTGTCTCTAAAAGTGTAAACTACTGAGTCTAGAAATATAAACTACTGTGTCTAAAAGTATAAAGTACTGTTTCTAGAAGTAAATATTACTGTGTCTAGAAGTATAAACTTTTGTGTCTAGAGTATAAACTACTGTGTCTAAAGTATATACTACTGTGTCTAGAGTATAAACAACTGTCTCTAAAAGTATAAACTACTGTGTCTAGAAGTATAAACTACTCTGTCTAAATGTAAAAACGATTGTGTCTACAAGAACATAACTACTGTGTCTGGAAGTATAAAATACTGTTTCTAGAAGTATATTACTACTGTGTGTAGTAGTATAAACTACTGTGTCTAGAAGTATAAACTACTGTGTCTAGAAGTAAAAACTACTCTGTCTAAAAGTAAAAACGATTGTATCTACAAGAACATAACTACTGTGTCTGGAAGTATACAATACTGTGTCTAGAAGTATAAACTACTGTGTCTAGAAGTATAAACTACTGTGTCTCGAAGTGTAAACTACTGTGTCTTGAAGTATAAACTACTGTGTCTAGAAGTATATTACTACTGTGTCTGGAAGTTTAAACTCCTGTGTCGAAGTATAAAATACTGCTTCTAGAAAAATAAACTCCTGTGTATAGAAGTATATTACTACTGTGTCTAGAAGCATAAACTACTGTGTCTAAAAGTATAAACTACTGTGTCTAGAACTATAAACTACTGTGTCTAGATTTATAAACTACTGTGTCTAGAAGTTTAAACTACTGTGTCTAGAAGTATATTACTACTGTGTCTAGAAGTATAAACTACTGTGTCTAGAAGTATAAACTACTGTGTCTAGAAGTATAAACTACTGTGTTTAGAAGTATAAACTACTGTGTCTAGAAGTATAAACTACTGTGTCTAGAAGTATAAAGTACTGTGTCTCGAAGTGTAAACTACTGTGTCTAGAAGTATATTACTACTATGTCTGGAAGTTTAACCTCCTGTGTCGAAGTATAAAATACTGCTTCTAGAAAAATAAACTCATGTGTATAGAAGTATATTACTACTGTGTCTAGAAGTATAAACTACTGTGTATAGAAGTATATTACTACTGTGTCTAGAAGTATAAACTACTGTGTCTAGAAGGATAAACATTTGTGTCTAGAAGTATAAACTACTGTGTCTAGAAGTTTAAACGACTGTGTCTAGAAGTATAAACTACTGTGTCTAGAAGTTTAAACTCCTGTGTCTATAAATATAAATGACTGTGTCTAGAGTATAAACTACTGTATCTAAAAGTAGAAACTACTGTGTCTAGAATATAAACTACTGTGTCTAAATTATAAACGACTGTGTCAATAATTATGAACTACTGTGTCCAGAACTATAAAATACCATTGTCAAGAAGTATAAACTACTGTGTCTAAAGTATAAACAACTGTGTCTAGAAGTATAAACTACTTTGTGTAAAAGTATAAACTACTGTGTCTAGAAGTATAAACTACTGTGTCAATATGTATAAACTATTGTGTCAATATGTATAAACTACTGTGTCTAGAAGTATAAACTACTGTGTCTGGAAGTATAAAATACTGTTTCTAGAAGTATAAACTACTGTGTCAAGTATAAACCCTGTGTCTAAAGTATAACCTACTCTGTCTAAAAGTAAAAACTACTGTCTCTAAAAGTATAAAATACTGTCTCTGGAAGTATGAACTACTGTGTCTAGAAGTATAAAATACTGTTTCTAGAAGTATAAACTACTGTGTCAAGTATAAACACTGTGTCTAAAGTATAACCTACTCTGTCTAAAAGTAAAAACTACTGTCTCTAAAAGTATAAAATACTGTCTCTAAAAGTGTAAACTACTGAGTCTAGAAATATAAACTACTGTGTCTAAAGTATATACTACTGTGTCTAGAGTATAAACAACTGTCTCTAAAAGTATAAACTACTGTGTCTAGAAGTATAAACTACTCTGTCTAAATGTAAAAACGATTGTGTCTACAAGAACATAACTACTGTGTCTGGAAGTATAAAATACTGTGTCTAGAAGTATAAACTACTGTGTCTAGAAGTATAAACTACTGTGTCTAGAAGTATAAACTACTCTGTCTAAAAGTAAAAACGATTGTATCTACAAGAACATAACTACTGTGTCTGGAAGTATACAATACTGTGTCTAGAAGTATAAACTACTGTGTCTAGAAGTATAAACTACTGTGTCTCGAAGTGTAAACTACTGTGTCTTGAAGTATAAACTACTGTGTCTAGAAGTATATTACTACTGTGTCTGGAAGTTTAAACTCCTGTGTCGAAGTATAAAATACTGCTTCTAGAAAAATAAACTCCTGTGTATAGAAGTATAGTACTACTGTGTCTAGAAGCATAAACTACTGTGTCTAAAAGTATAAACTACTGTGTCTAGAACTATAAACTACTGTGTCTAGATTTATAAACTACTGTGTCTAGAAGTTTAAACTACTGTGTCTAGAAGTATATTACTACTGTGTCTAGAAGTATAAACTACTGTGTCTAGAAGTATAAACTACTGTGTTTAGAAGTATAAACTACTGTGTCTAGAAGTATAAACTACTGTGTCTAGAAGTATAAAGTACTGTGTCTCGAAGTGTAAACTACTGTGTCTAGAAGTATATTACTACTATGTCTGGAAGTTTAACCTCCTGTGTCGAAGTATAAAATACTGCTTCTAGAAAAATAAACTCATGTGTATAGAAGTATATTACTACTGTGTCTAGAAGTATAAACTACTGTGTATAGAAGTATATTACTACTGTGTCTAGAAGTATAAACTACTGTGTCTAGAAGTATAAACATTTGTGTCTAGAAGTATAAACTACTGTGTCTAGAAGTTTAAACGACTGTGTCTAGAAGTATAAACTACTGTGTCTAGAAGTTTAAACTCCTGTGTCTATAAATATAAATGACTGTGTCTAGAGTATAAACTACTGTATCTAAAAGTAGAAACAACTGTGTCTAGAATATAAACTACTGTGTCTAAATTATAAACGACTGTGTCAATAATTATGAACTACTGTGTCCAGAACTATAAAATACCATTGTCAAGAAGTATAAACTACTGTGTCTAAAGTATAAACAACTGTGTCTAGAAGTATAAACTACTTTGTGTAAAAGTATAAACTACTGTGTCTAGAAGTATAAACTACTGTGTCTAAAGTATATACTACTGTGTCTAGAGTATAAACAACTGTCTCTAAAAGTATAAACTACTGTGTCTAGAAGTATAAACTACTCTGTCTAAATGTAAAAACGATTGTGTCTACAAGAACATAACTACTGTGTCTGGAAGTATAAAATACTGTTTCTAAAAGTATATTACTACTGTGTGTAGTAGTATAAACTACTGTGTCTAGAAGTATAAACTACTGTGTCTAAAGTATATACTACTGTGTCTAGAGTATAAACAACTGTCTCTAAAAGTATAAACTACTGTGTCTAGAAGTATAAACTACTCTGTCTAAAAGTAAAAACGATTGTATCTACAAGAACATAACTACTGTGTCTGGAAGTATACAATACTGTGTCTAGAAGTATAAACTACTGTGTCTAGAAGTATAAACCACTGTGTCTCGAAGTGTAAACTACTGTGTCTTGAAGTATAAACTACTGTGTCTAGAAGTATATTACTACTGTGTCTGGAAGTTTAAACTCCTGTGTCGAAGTATAAAATACTGCTTCTAGAAAAATAAACTCCTGTGTATAGAAGTATATTACTACTGTGTCTAGAAGCATAAACTACTGTGTCTAAAAGTATAAACTACTGTGTCTAGAACTATAAACTACTGTGTCTAGATTTATAAACTACTGTGTCTAGAAGTTTAAACTACTGTGTCTAGAAGTATATTACTACTCTGTCTAGAAGTATAAACTACTGTGTCTAGAAGTATAAACTACTGTGTCTAGAAGTATAAACTACTGTGTTTAGAAGTATAAACTACTGTGTCTAGAAGTATAAACTACTGTGTCTAGAAGTATAAAGTACTGTGTCTCGAAGTGTAAACTACTGTGTCTAGAAGTATATTACTACTATGTCTGGAAGTTTAACCTCCTGTGTCGAAGTATAAAATACTGCTTCTAGAAAAATAAACTCATGTGTATAGAAGTATATTACTACTGTGTCTAGAAGTATAAACTACTGTGTATAGAAGTATATTACTACTGTGTCTAGAAGTATAAACTACTGTGTCTAGAAGTATAAACATTTGTGTCTAGAAGTATAAACTACTGTGTCTAGAAGTTTAAACGACTGTGTCTAGAAGTATAAACTACTGTGTCTAGAAGTTTAAACTCCTGTGTCTATAAATATAAATGACTGTGTCTAGAGTATAAACTACTGTATCTAAAAGTAGAAACTACTGTGTCTAGAATATAAACTACTGTGTCTAAATTATAAACGACTGTGTCAATAATTATGAACTACTGTGTCCAGAACTATAAAATACCATTGTCTAGAAGTATAAACTACTTTGTGTAAAAGTATAAACTACTGTGTCTAGAAGTATAAACTACTGTGTCAATATGTATAAACTATTGTGTCAATAAGTATAAACTACTGTGTCTGGAAGTATAAAATACTGTTTCTAGAAGTATAAACTACTGTGTCAAGTATAAACCCTGTGTCTAAAGTATAACCTACTCTGTCTAAAAGTAAAAACTACTGTCTCTAAAAGTATAAAATACTGTCTCTGGAAGTATGAACTACTGTGTCTAGAAGTATAAAATACTGTTTCTAGAAGTATAAACTACTGTGTCAAGTATAAACACTGTGTCTAAAGTATAACCTACTCTGTCTAAAAGTAAAAACTACTGTCTCTAAAAGTATAAAATACTGTCTCTAAAAGTGTAAACTACTGAGTCTAGAAATATAAACTACTGTGTCTAAAAGTATAAAGTACTGTTTCTAGAAGTAAATATTACTGTGTCTAGAAGTATAAACTTTTGTGTCTAGAGTATAAACTACTGTGTCTAAAGTATATACTACTGTGTCTAGAGTATAAACAAATGTCTCTAAAAGTATAAACTACTGTGTCTAGAAGTATAAACTACTCTGTCTAAATGTAAAAACGATTGTGTCTACAAGAACATAACTACTGTGTCTGGAAGTATACAATACTGTGTCTAGAAGTATAAACTACTGTGTCTAGAAGTATAAACTACTGTGTCTAGAAGTATATTACTACTGTGTCTGGAAGTTTAAACTCCTGTGTCGAAGTATAAAATACTGCTTCTAGAAAAATAAACTCCTGTGTATAGAAGTATATTACTACTGTGTCTAGAAGCATAAACTACTGTGTCTAAAAGTATAAACTACTGTGTCTAGAACTATAAACTACTGTGTCTAGATTTATAAACTACTGTGTCTAGAAGTTTAAACTACTGTGTCTAGAAGTATATTACTACTGTGTCTAGAAGTATAAACTACTGTGTCTAGAAGTATAAACTACTGTGTCTAGAAGTATAAACTACTGTGTTTAGAAGTATAAACTACTGTGTCTAGAAGTATAAAGTACTGTGTCTCGAAGTGTAAACTACTGTGTCTAGAAGTATATTACTACTATGTCTGGAAGTTTAACCTCCTGTGTCGAAGTATAAAATACTGCTTCTAGAAAAATAAACTCATGTGTATAGAAGTATATTACTACTGTGTCTAGAAGTATAAACTACTGTGTATAGAAGTATATTACTACTGTGTCTAGAAGTATAAACTACTGTGTCTAGAAGTATAAACATATGTGTCTAGAAGTATAAACTACTGTGTCTAGAAGTATAAACTACTTTGTCTAGAAGTTTAAACTCATGTGTCTATAAATATAAATGACTGTGTCTAGAGTATAAACTACTGTATCTAAAAGTAGAAACTACTGTGTCTAGAATATAAACTACTGTGTCTAAATTATAAACGACTGTGTCAATAATTATGAACTACTGTGTCCAGAACTATAAAATACCACAGTAGTTCATACTTCCAGAGACAGTATTTTATACTTTTAGAGACAGTAGTTTTTACTTTTAGACAGAGTAGGTTATACTTTAGACACAGGGTTTATACTTGACACAGTAGTTTATACTTCTAGAAACAGTATTTTATACTTCCAGACACAGTAGTTTATACTTATTGACACAATAGTTTATACATATTGACACAGTAGTTTATACTTCTAGACACAGTCATTTATATTTATAGACACATGAGTTTAAACTTCTAGACAAAGTAGTTTATACTTCTAGACACAGTTGTTTATACTTTAGACACAGTAGTTTATACTTCTTGACAGTGTCTAGAAATATAAACTACTGTGTCTAAAAGTATAAAGTACTGTTTCTAGAAGTAAATATTACTGTGTCTAGAAGTATAAACTTTTGTGTCTAGAGTATAAACTACTGTCTCTAAAAGTATAAACTACTGTGTCTAGAAGTATAAACTACTCTGTCTAAATGTAAAAACGATTGTGTCTACAAGAACATAACTACTGTGTCTGGAAGTATAAAATACTGTTTCTAGAAGTATATTACTACTGTGTCTAGTAGTATAAACTACTGTGTCTAGAAGTATAAACTACTGTGTCTAGAAGTATAAACTACTCTGTCTAAAAGTAAAAACGATTGTATCTACAAGAACATAACTACTGTGTCTGAAGTATAAACAACTGTGTCTAGAAGTATAAACTACTTTGTGTAAAAGTATAAACTACTGTGTCTAGAAGTATAAACTACTGTGTCTGGAAGTATAAACTACTGTGTCTAGAAGTATAAACCCTGTGTCTAAAGTATAACCTACTCTGTCTAAAAGTAAAAACTACTGTCTTTAAAAGTATAAAATACTGTCTCTGGAAGTATAAACTACTGTGTCTAGAAGTATAACCTACTGTGTCTAGAAGAAAAACGAATGTGTCTAAAAGTATAAACTACCACGTAAAAAATATATCCTACCGTGTCTAGAAGTATAAACGACTGTGTCTAAAGTATAAACTACTGTTTCCAGAGTATAAACTACTGTGTCAAGAAGTATAAACTACTGTGTCTAGATGTATAAACTACTGTGTCTAGAAGTATAAACTACTGTGTCTAGAAGTATAAACGACCGTGTCTAGAAGTATAAACGACTGTGTCTAAAGTATAAACTACTGTTTCCAGAGTATAAATTACTGTGTCTAGAAGTATAAACTACTGTGTCAAGAAGTATAAACTACTGTGTCTAGATGTATAAACTACTGTGTCTAGAAGTATAAACTACTGTGTCTACAAGTATAAACTACTGTGTCTACAAGTATAAACTACTGTGTCTACAAGTATAAACCACTGTGTCTAGAGGTATAAACTACTGTGTCTAGAGGTATAAACTACTCTGTCTAGAAGTATAAACTACTGTGTCTAGAAGTATAAACTAGTGTGTCAAAAATATAAACTAATGTGTCTAAAAGTATAAACTACAGTGTCAAGAAGTATATATTACTGTCTAGAAGTATACACTTTTGTTTCTCAAGTATAAACTAATGTGTCTACAAGTATAAACTACTGTGTCTACAAGTATAAACTACTGTGTCTAGAGGTATAAACTACTGTGTCTAGAGGTATAAACTACTGTGTCTAGAGGTATAAACTACTGTGTCTAGAAGTATAAACTACTGTGTCTAGAAGTATAAACGACCGTGTCTAGAAGTATAAACGACTGTGTCTAAAGTATAAACTACTGTTTCCAGAGTATAAATTACTGTGTCTAGAAGTATAAACTACTGTGTCAAGAAGTATAAACTACTGTGTCTAGATGTATAAACTACTGTGTCTAGAAGTATAAACTACTGTGTCTACAAGTATAAACTACTGTGTCTACAAGTATAAACTACTGTGTCTACAAGTATAAACCACTGTGTCTAGAGGTATAAACTACTGTGTCTAGAGGTATAAACTACTCTGTCTAGAAGTATAAACTACTGTGTCTAGAAGTATAAACTACTGTGTCAAAAATATAAACTAATGTGTCTAAAAGTATAAACTACAGTGTCAAGAAGTATATATTACTGTCTAGAAGTATACACTTTTGTTTCTCAAGTATAAACTAATGTGTCTAGAATATAAACTACTGTGTCTAGAAGTATAACCTACTGTGTCAAGAAGAAAAACGAATGTGTCAAAAGTATAAACTACCATGTAAAAAATATATCCTACCGTGTCTAGAAGTATAAACTACTGTGTCTAGAAGTATAAACTACTGTGTCTGGAAGTATAAACTACTGTGTCTGGAAGTATAAACTACTGTGTCTGGAAGTATAAACTACTGTGTCAAAAGGTATAACCTACTGTGTCTAAAAGTATAAACTACTGTGTCTAGAAGTATAAACTACTGTGTCTAGAGGTATAAACTACTGTGTCAAAAATATAAACTAATGTGTCTAAAAGTATAAACTACAGTGTCAAGAAGTATATATTACTGTCTAGAAGTATACACTTTTGTTTCTCAAGTATAAACTAATGTGTCTAGAATATAAACTACTGTGTCTAGAAGTATAACCTACTGTGTCAAGAAGAAAAACGAATGTGTCAAAAGTATAAACTACCATGTAAAAAATATATCCTACCGTGTCTAGAAGTATAAACTAATGTGTCTAGAAGTATAAACTACTGTGTCTAGAAGTATAAACTACTGTGTCAAGAAGTATAAACTACTGTGTCTAGAAGTATAAACTACTGTGTCTGGAAGTATAAACTACTGTGTCAAAAGGTATAACCTACTGTGTCTAAAAGTATAAAATACTGTGTCTTAAAAGTATAAACTACTAAACTACTGTCCAGAAGTATAAACTACTGTGTCCAGAAGTATAAACTACTGTGTCTGGAAGTATAAACTACTGTGTCAAAATGTATAACCTACTGTGTCTAAAAGTATAAAATACTGTGTCTAAAAGTATAAACTACTTTGTCTATAAGTATATTACTACTGTGTCTGGAAGTTTAAACTCCTGTGTCTTGAAGTATAAACTCCTGTGTCAAAAGAATAAACTTCTGTGTCGAGAAGTATAAACTACTGTGTCTAAAGTATAAATTACTGTGTCTAGAAGTATAAACGACTGTGTCTAGAGGTATAAACGACTGTGTCTAAAGTATAAACTACTGTTTCCAGAGTATAAATTACTGTGTCAAGAAATAAAAACTACTGTGTCTGGAAGTATAAACTCCTGTGTCTTGAAGTATAAACTACTGTGTCTAGAAGTATAAACTACTGTGTCTAAAGTATAAACTACTGTTTCCAGAGTATAAACTACTGTGTCAAGAAATAAAAACTACTGTGTCTGGAAGTATAAACTCCTGTGTCTTGAAGTATAAACTAATGTGTCGAGAAGGATAAACGACTGTGTCTGAAGTATAAACTACTGTGTCTAGAAGTATAAACTACTGTGTCTAAAGTATAAATTACTGTGTCAAGAAGTATAAACTACTGTGTCTAAAGTATAAACTACCGTGTCTAGAGGTATAAACGACTGTGTGTAGAAGTATAAACTACTGTGTCTAAAGTATAAACTACCGTGTCTAGAGGTATAAACGACTGTGTGTAGAAGTATAAACTACTGTGTCTAGAGGTATAAACTACTGTGTCTAAAGTATAAATTACTGTGTCTAAAGTATAAACTACTGTGTCTAGAAGTATAAACTACTGTGTCTAGAAGTATAAACTACTGTGTCTAGAGTATAAACTACTGTGTCTAGAAGTATATACTACTGTGTCTAGAAGTATAAACTACTGTGTCTAGAAGTATAAACTACTGTGTCTAGAAGTATAAACTACTCTGTCTAGAAGTATAAACACCTGTGTCTAAAGTATAAACTACTGTGTCTAGAAGTATAAACTACTGTGTCTAAAGTATAAACTACTGTGTCTAGAAGTATAAACTACTGTGTCTAGAGGTATACACTACTGTGTCTAAAGTATAAACTACAGTGTCTAGAAGTATAAACTACTGTGTCTGAAGTATAAACTACTGTGTCTAGAAGTATAAACTACTGTGTCTAAAAGTATAAACTACTGTGTCTAAAGTATAAACTACCGTGTCTAGAAGTATAAACTACTGTGTCTGAAGTATAAACTACTGTGTCTAAAGTATAAACTACCGTGTCTAGAAGTATAAACTACTGTGTCTGAAGTATAAACTACTGTGTCTAGAAGTATAAACTACTGTGTCTAAAAGTATAAACTACTATCTAAAGTATAAAACACTGTGTCTAGAAGTATAAACTCCTGTTTCTAGAAGTATAATCAACTGTGTCTAAAGTATAAACTACTGTTTCCAGAGTATAAACTACTGTCTCTAAAAGTATAAACTACTTTGTCTATAAGTATATTACTACTGTGTCTGGAAGTTTAAACTCCTGTGTCTTGAAGATTAAACTCCTGTGTCAAAAGAATAAACTACTGTGTCTAAAGTATAAAATACTGTGTCTAAAGTATAAATTACTGTGTCGAGAAGTATAAACTACTGTGTCTAAAGTATAAAATACTGTGTCTAAAGTATAAATTACTGTGTCTAGAAGTATAAACTACTGTGTCTAAAGTATAAACGACTGTGTCTAGAAGTATAAACTACTGTGTCTAGAGGTATAAACTACTGTGTCTAGAGGTATAAACTACTGTGTCTAGAAGTATAAACCACTGTGTCTAAAGTATAAACTACCGTGTCAAGAAGTATAAACTACTGTGTCTAGAAGTATAAACTACTGTGTCTACAAGTATAAACTACTGTGTCTAGAGGTATAAACTACTGTGTCTAAAGTATAAACTACAGTGTCAAAAATATAAACTAATGTGTCTAAAAGTATAAACTACTGTGTCTAGAAGGTTAAACTTTTTTGTCTAAAATATAAACTAATGTGTCTAGAGGTATAAACTACTGTGTCTAGAAGTATAAACTACTGTGTCTAGAAGTATAAACTACTGTGTCTAGAAGTATAAACTCCTGTGTCTAAAATATAAACTAATGTGTCTAGAGGTATAAACTACTGTGTCTAGAAGTATAAACTACTGTGTCTAGAAGTATAAACTCCTGTGTCTAAAATATAAACTACTGTGTCTAGAAGTAAATATTACTGTGTCTAGAAGGTTAAACTTTTTTGTCTAAAATATAAACTAATGTGTCTAGAGGTATAAACTACTGTGTCTAGAAGTATAAACTACTGTGTCTAGAAGTATAAACTCCTGTGTCTAAAATATAAACTACTGTGTCTAGAAGTAAATATTACTGTGTCTAGAAGGTTAAACTTTTTTGTCTAAAATGTAAACTACTGTGTCTAGAAGTATAAACTACTGTGTCTAGAAGTATAAACTACTGTGTCTAGAAGTATAAACTCCTGTGTCTAAAATATAAACTACTGTGTCTAGAAGTATAAACTACTGTGTCTAGAAGTATAAACTACTGTGTCTAGAAGTATAAACGACCGTGTCTAGAAGTATAAACGACTGTGTCTAAAGTATAAACTACTGTTTCCAGAGTATAAATTACTGTGTCTAGAAGTATAAACTACTGTGTCAAGAAGTATAAACTACTGTGTCTAGATGTATAAACTACTGTGTCTAGAAGTATAAACTACTGTGTCTACAAGTATAAACTACTGTGTCTACAAGTATAAACTACTGTGTCTACAAGTATAAACCACTGTGTCTAGAGGTATAAACTACTGTGTCTAGAGGTATAAACTACTCTGTCTAGAAGTATAAACTACTGTGTCTAGAAGTATAAACTACTGTGTCAAAAATATAAACTAATGTGTCTAAAAGTATAAACTACAGTGTCAAGAAGTATATATTACTGTCTAGAAGTATACACTTTTGTTTCTCAAGTATAAACTAATGTGTCTACAAGTATAAACTACTGTGTCTACAAGTATAAACTACTGTGTCTTGAGGTATAAACTACTGTGTCTAGAGGTATAAACTACTGTGTCTAGAGGTATAAACTACTGTGTCTAGAAGTATAAACTACTGTGTCTAGAAGTATAAACGACCGTGTCTAGAAGTATAAACGACTGTGTCTAAAGTATAAACTACTGTTTCCAGAGTATAAATTACTGTGTCTAGAAGTATAAACTACTGTGTCAAGAAGTATAAACTACTGTGTCTAGATGTATAAACTACTGTGTCTAGAAGTATAAACTACTGTGTCTACAAGTATAAACTACTGTGTCTACAAGTATAAACTACTGTGTCTACAAGTATAAACCACTGTGTCTAGAGGTATAAACTACTGTGTCTAGAGGTATAAACTACTCTGTCTAGAAGTATAAACTACTGTGTCTAGAAGTATAAACTACTGTGTCAAAAATATAAACTAATGTGTCTAAAAGTATAAACTACAGTGTCAAGAAGTATATATTACTGTCTAGAAGTATACACTTTTGTTTCTCAAGTATAAACTAATGTGTCTAGAATATAAACTACTGTGTCTAGAAGTATAACCTACTGTGTCAAGAAGAAAAACGAATGTGTCAAAAGTATAAACTACCATGTAAAAAATATATCCTACCGTGTCTAGAAGTATAAACTACTGTGTCTAGAAGTATAAACTACTGTGTCTGGAAGTATAAACTACTGTGTCTGGAAGTATAAACTACTGTGTCTGGAAGTATAAACTACTGTGTCAAAAGGTATAACCTACTGTGTCTAAAAGTATAAACTACTGTGTCTAGAAGTATAAACTACTGTGTCTAGAGGTATAAACTACTGTGTCAAAAATATAAACTAATGTGTCTAAAAGTATAAACTACAGTGTCAAGAAGTATATATTACTGTCTAGAAGTATACACTTTTGTTTCTCAAGTATAAACTAATGTGTCTAGAATATAAACTACTGTGTCTAGAAGTATAACCTACTGTGTCAAGAAGAAAAACGAATGTGTCAAAAGTATAAACTACCATGTAAAAAATATATCCTACCGTGTCTAGAAGTATAAACTAATGTGTCTAGAAGTATAAACTACTGTGTCTAGAAGTATAAACTACTGTGTCAAGAAGTATAAACTACTGTGTCTAGAAGTATAAACTACTGTGTCTGGAAGTATAAACTACTGTGTCAAAAGGTATAACCTACTGTGTCTAAAAGTATAAAATACTGTGTCTTAAAAGTATAAACTACTAAACTACTGTCCAGAAGTATAAACTACTGTGTCCAGAAGTATAAACTACTGTGTCTGGAAGTATAAACTACTGTGTCAAAATGTATAACCTACTGTGTCTAAAAGTATAAAATACTGTGTCTAAAAGTATAAACTACTTTGTCTATAAGTATATTACTACTGTGTCTGGAAGTTTAAACTCCTGTGTCTTGAAGTATAAACTCCTGTGTCAAAAGAATAAACTTCTGTGTCGAGAAGTATAAACTACTGTGTCTAAAGTATAAATTACTGTGTCTAGAAGTATAAACGACTGTGTCTAGAGGTATAAACGACTGTGTCTAAAGTATAAACTACTGTTTCCAGAGTATAAATTACTGTGTCAAGAAATAAAAACTACTGTGTCTGGAAGTATAAACTCCTGTGTCTTGAAGTATAAACTACTGTGTCTAGAAGTATAAACTACTGTGTCTAAAGTATAAACTACTGTTTCCAGAGTATAAACTACTGTGTCAAGAAATAAAAACTACTGTGTCTGGAAGTATAAACTCCTGTGTCTTGAAGTATAAACTACTGTGTCGAGAAGGATAAACGACTGTGTCTGAAGTATAAACTACTGTGTCTAGAAGTATAAACTACTGTGTCTAAAGTATAAATTACTGTGTCAAGAAGTATAAACTACTGTGTCTAAAGTATAAACTACCGTGTCTAGAGGTATAAACGACTGTGTGTAGAAGTATAAACTACTGTGTCTAAAGTATAAACTACCGTGTCTAGAGGTATAAACGACTGTGTGTAGAAGTATAAACTACTGTGTCTAGAGGTATAAACTACTGTGTCTAAAGTATAAATTACTGTGTCTAAAGTATGAACTACTGTGTCTAGAAGTATAAACTACTGTGTCTAGAAGTATAAACTACTGTGTCTAGAGTATAAACTACTGTGTCTAGAAGTATATACTACTGTGTCTAGAAGTATAAACTACTGTGTCTAGAAGTATAAACTACTGTGTCTAGAAGTATAAACTACTCTGTCTAGAAGTATAAACACCTGTGTCTAAAGTATAAACTACTGTGTCTAGAAGTATAAACTACTGTGTCTAAAGTATAAACTACTGTGTCTAGAAGTATAAACTACTGTGTCTAGAGGTATACACTACTGTGTCTAAAGTATAAACTACAGTGTCTAGAAGTATAAACTACTGTGTCTGAAGTATAAACTACTGTGTCTAGAAGTATAAACTACTGTGTCTAAAAGTATAAACTACTGTGTCTAAAGTATAAACTACCGTGTCTAGAAGTATAAACTACTGTGTCTGAAGTATAAACTACTGTGTCTAAAGTATAAACTACCGTGTCTAGAAGTATAAACTACTGTGTCTGAAGTATAAACTACTGTGTCTAGAAGTATAAACTACTGTGTCTAAAAGTATAAACTACTATCTAAAGTATAAAACACTGTGTCTAGAAGTATAAACTCCTGTTTCTAGAAGTATAATCAACTGTGTCTAAAGTATAAACTACTGTTTCCAGAGTATAAACTACTGTCTCTAAAAGTATAAACTACTTTGTCTATAAGTATATTACTACTGTGTCTGGAAGTTTAAACTCCTGTGTCTTGAAGATTAAACTCCTGTGTCAAAAGAATAAACTACTGTGTCTAAAGTATAAAATACTGTGTCTAAAGTATAAATTACTGTGTCGAGAAGTATAAACTACTGTGTCTAAAGTATAAAATACTGTGTCTAAAGTATAAATTACTGTGTCTAGAAGTATAAACTACTGTGTCTAAAGTATAAACGACTGTGTCTAGAAGTATAAACTACTGTGTCTAGAGGTATAAACTACTGTGTCTAGAGGTATAAACTACTGTGTCTAGAAGTATAAACCACTGTGTCTAAAGTATAAACTACCGTGTCAAGAAGTATAAACTACTGTGTCTAGAAGTATAAACTACTGTGTCTACAAGTATAAACTACTGTGTCTAGAGGTATAAACTACTGTGTCTAAAGTATAAACTACAGTGTCAAAAATATAAACTAATGTGTCTAAAAGTATAAACTACTGTGTCTAGAAGGTTAAACTTTTTTGTCTAAAATATAAACTAATGTGTCTAGAGGTATAAACTACTGTGTCTAGAAGTATAAACTACTGTGTCTAGAAGTATAAACTACTGTGTCTAGAAGTATAAACTCCTGTGTCTAAAATATAAACTAATGTGTCTAGAGGTATAAACTACTGTGTCTAGAAGTATAAACTACTGTGTCTAGAAGTATAAACTCCTGTGTCTAAAATATAAACTACTGTGTCTAGAAGTAAATATTACTGTGTCTAGAAGGTTAAACTTTTTTGTCTAAAATATAAACTAATGTGTCTAGAGGTATAAACTACTGTGTCTAGAAGTATAAACTACTGTGTCTAGAAGTATAAACTCCTGTGTCTAAAATATAAACTACTGTGTCTAGAAGGTTAAACTTTTTTGTCTAAAATGTAAACTACTGTGTCTAGAAGTATAAACTACTGTGTCTAGAAGTATAAACTACTGTGTCTAGAAGTATAAACTCCTGTGTCTAAAATATAAACTACTGTGTCTAGAAGTATAAACTACTGTGTCTAGAAGTATAAACTACTGTGTCTAGAAGTATAAACTCCTGTGTCTAAAATATAAACTAATGTGTCTAGAGGTATAAACTACTGTGTCTAGAAGTATAAACTACTGTGTCTAGAAGTATAAACTCCTGTGTCTAAAGTATAAACTACTGTGTCAAAAATATAAACTAATGTGTCTAAAAGTATAAACTACAGTGTCAAGAAGTATATATTACTGTCTAGAAGTATACACTTTTGTTTCTCAAGTATAAACTACTGTGTCTACAAGTATAAACTACTGTGTCTAGAGGTATAAACTACTGTGTCTAGAGGTATAAACTACTGTGTCAAAAATATAAACTAATGTGTCTAAAAGTATAAACTACAGTGTCAAGAAGTATATATTACTGTCTAGAAGTATACACTTTTGTTTCTCAAGTATAAACTACTGTGTCTGGAAGTATAAAATACTGTTTCTAGAAGTATAAACTACTGTGTCTAGAGTATAAACTACTGTGTCTAGAAGTATAAACAACTGTGTCTAAAGTATAAACTACTGTTTCCAGAGTATAAACTACTGTCTCTAAAAGTATAAACTACTTTGTCTATAAGTATATTACTCCTGTGTCTTGAAGTATAAACTCCTGTGTCAAAAGAATAAACGTCTGTGTCGAGAAGTATAAACTACTGTGTCTAAAGTATAAAATACTGTGTCTAAAGTATAAACTACTGTGTCTAGAAGTATAAACTACTGTGTCTAAAGTATAAACTACAGTGTCAAAAGTATAAACGACTGTGTCTAAAGTATAAACTACTGTTTCCAGAGTATAAATTACTGTGTCTAGAAGTATACACTTTTGTTTCTCAAGTATAAACTACTGTGTCTAGAAGTATAAACTACTGTGTCTACAGGTATAAACTACCGTGTCTAGAAGTATAAACTACTGTGTCTAAAGTATAAACTACAGTGTCAAAAGTATAAACGACTGTGTCTAAAGTATAAACTACTGTTTCCAGAGTATAAATTACTGTGTCTAGAAGTATACACTTTTGTTTCTCAAGTATAAACTACTGTGTCTAGAAGTATAAACTACTGTGTCTACAGGTATAAACTACCGTGTCTAGAAGTATAAACTACCGTGTCTAGAAGTATAAACTACTGTGTCTAGAAGTATAAACTACTGTGTCTAAAAGTACAAACTACTGTTTCTAGAAGTATAAACTACTGTGTCTAAAAGTACAAACTACTGTTTCTAGAAGTATAAACTACTGTGTCTAGAAGTATAAACTACTGTGTCTAGAAGTATAAACTACTGTGTCTAGAAGTATAAATTACTGTGTCTGAAGTATAAACTACTGTGTCTAGAAGTATAAACTACTGTGTCTAGAAGTATAAACTACTGTGTCTAGAAGTATAAACTACTGTGTCTAGAGGTATAAACTACTGTGTCTAGAAGTATAAACTACTGTGTCTAGAAGTATAAACTCCTGTGTCTAAAGTATAAACTACTGTGTCTAGAAGTATAAATTACTGTGTCTAAAGTATAAATTACTGTGTCTAGAAGTATAAACTACTGTGTCTAGAAGTATAAACTACTGTGTCTAGAAGTATAAACTACTGTGTCTAGAAGTATAAACTACTGTGTCTAGAGTATAAACTACTGTGTCTAGAAGTATATACTACTGTGTCTAGAAGTATAAACTACTGTGTCTAGAGTATAAACTACTGTGTCTAGAAGTATAAACTACTGTGTCTAGAAGTATAAACTACTGTGTCTAGAGTATAAACTACTGTGTCTAGAAGTATATACTACTGTGTCTAGAAGTATAAACTACTGTGTCTAGAAGTATAAACTACTGTGTCTAGAAGTATAAACTACTGTGTCTAGAAGTATAAACTCCTGTGTCTAAAGTATAAACTACTGTGTCTAGAAGTATAAATTACTGTGTCTAAAGTATAAATTACTGTGTCTAGAAGTATAAACTACTGTGTCTAGAAGTATAAACTACTGTGTCTAGAGTATAAACTACTGTGTCTAGAAGTATATACTACTGTGTCTAGAAGTATAAACTACTGTGTCTAGAGTATAAACTACTGTGTCTAGAAGTATAAACTACTGTGTCTAGAAGTATAAACTACTGTGTCTAGAGTATAAACTACTGTGTCTAGAAGTATATACTACTGTGTCTAGAAGTATAAACTACTGTGTCTAGAAGTATAAACTACTGTGTCTAGAAGTATATACTACTGTGTCTAGAAGTATAAACTACTGTGTCTAGAAGTATAAACTACTGTGTCTAGAAGTATAAACTCCTGTGTCTAGAAGTATAAACTACTGTGTCTAGAGTATAAACTACTGTGTCTAGAAGTATAAACTACTGTGTCTAGAGTATAAACTACTGTGTCTAGAAGTATAAACTACTGTGTCTAGAAGTATAAACTACTGTGTCTAGAAGTATAAACTACTGTGTCTAGAAGTATAAACTACTGTGTCTAGAAGTATAAACTACTGTGTCTAGAAGTATAAACTACTGTGTCTAGAAGTATAAACTACTGTGTCTAGAAGTATAAACTACTGTGTCTAGAAGTATAAACTACTGTGTCTGAAGTATAAAACATGTAAAAGGTCAATGACACCAACACAATGACATGGATAGAGTTCAGTATTCTTTCATTGTTTTAAACTTCTATTAAAACACAGTTATACAGAACATTTGCAAACAATCACAAATTGCATCTTATATACAGCAACTATATATATATCATATATATATATATATATATCATATATATTTATATATTCCAGTTTGGTAGCCGGAGGAGAAAAATAATCAATGATATTAAACATATATAAACCACAACCGTAAACCTCGTCCAAAACAAATACAGTCATCTGTGAAATATAGGCTCCATATTTTACAGATATTTTAGAAAATGGCTTCAAATATCTTTTATTAAACCGTTGTCATGACAGCTCTTCAGTATTATTATTTCATTTTTTTTATCAGTTTGTACTCCAAACAACATGAAGATAATCAATTGATATCATTTATTTGTTTAACAATCTGAAGCAATAATAACAGTATTAACATTGATGAAAACATATGAGACAATGGAAAAACACCCTATTGAAAAGAAGGTTTTTACAGTTAAGTCTGCATCCCAAACGCACTATGTAGTGAATAAGGGGGGCATTTTGTACCCCAGACATGTAGCAGACTGCTCAGGGGGGTCAGAAGGGCATGTTAGCCATACTCCCTGGTCCAGGGCCGTAGCCTAGGGGACTGTCCAGGGACATACCTCTCTGTCTGAGAGGCCCCTGGGAGCCAGGGCCAATGCCGGGGCCCATCATCCCACCCTGGGGGTGTTGGGGGCCCGGCCCCATCATGGGGCCCTGAGGGGACATGACGGGTCCCCCCTGCTGGCCGAATGGATCTCCAGGGAGGACCATACTTCTCTGCTTAGCCTGCATCAGCATGAGGTTCTGCTGGGCCATTAGGCTGTGTTGTTGGGAGGACATCATGGATGGGTGGGGCTGGGGGCCGGGGTGGCCGCCGTGGAGGAGGCTGTTAGCCATCATGGCCTGCTGTTGAAGCTGTTGCTGGGTGGGGCCTGGCCCCATACCTGTCCTCCCCATCAGGTGTCCAGGGTGCATCATGTGACCACCCGGACCTCCCATGCCCCTGGATCCGCCCTGGGGCATCCCCGCCATACCGTGTCTACCCATCCCGCAGTGGGAGGGGTGAGGGGGCAGCTGCTGCTCTGCCATCATGTTCTGGAGGTTAGCAATGTGAGGGTTGGAGGAGGGGGCATTGCTGTGAGGGCCAGGGGCAGAGAGCTGTTTCAGGAGCTGTGGAGGAGGGGGTCCAGGGCCCTGGGAGCCAGGCTGGCCTTGGTGGGGATTAGGGTGGTTCCCCTGGCCCTGCGGGCCCCCGGACATGCCCTCTGCCTTGGGGAAATACTGCAGGGTGGAGGAGGGCTTGTCGGAGGGGATGATACGAGACAGATCGAACTCCGGGATGCCTGAGTGGGTCGGTCGGATGACGTCACTCAGGTCGGGGCCGTCGGGGCCCAAAAAGGAGTCCGAGGGGTGGGGGCCTCGCTGGTGGGGGTGGGACATGCCCTTACTGAGCATGTGCTGCAGCTGCTGGGGGGGGATGACATCTTCTGGGTTCTGTTGGGAGAACTGGGGAGGCATACCGCCCAGAGGGGAGTGCATGGGGCCTCCGTGAGAGGGGTGCTGCATGCGTGGGAACCCTCCCATCTGGTTTTGGGGGTGCATGGGGGACAAGCTGTATCCCATCCTGTCCAGGGGTCCCCCTCCGGCGCCCATCATGGCAGGATTCATACCGTTCAGGCCCATGGGGTTGGGGGACAGCTGGCCGCTGTGGACACCGATGGAACTCTGGGACAGCAGCATAGAGCCCTGGTGGTTCCCTGGGTTACCTGATAGTAGACAGGGAGAGACAGAGAGGGACAGAGAGAGAGCGAGAGAGACAGAGAGAGATAGAGAGACAGACAGACAGAGAGAGAGAGACCGAGCGAGAGGTAGAGAGACAGAGAGACAGACGGAGACAGAGAGCGAGAGAGAGAGAGAGAGAGAGAGAGAGAGAGATTATTAGACCCAACCAAATCATGAGAAAACAAAAAGATAATTACTTGACACATTGGAAAGAATTAACAAAAAAACAGAGCAAACTAGAATGCTATTTGGCCCTAAACAGAGAGTTCACAGTGGCAGAATACCTGACCACTGTGACTGACCCAAACTTAAGGAAAGCTTTGACTATGTACAGACTCAGTGAGCATAGCCTTGCTATTGAGAAAGGCCGCCGTAGGCAGACATGGCTCTCAAGAGAAGACAGGCTATGTGCTCACTGCCCACAAAATGAGGTGGAAACTGAGCTGCACTTCCTAACCTCCTGCCCAATGTATGACCATATTAGAGAGACATATTTCCCTCAGATTACACAGATCCACAAAGAATTAGAAAACAAACCCGATTCTGATAAACTCTCATATCTACTGGGTGAAATACCACAGTGTTCATCACAGCAGCAAGATTTGTGACCTGTTGCCACAAGAAAAGGGCAACCAGTGAAGAACAAACACCATTGTAAATACAACCCATATTTATGTTTATTTATTTTAACTTGTGTGCTTTAACCATTTGTACATTGTTACAACACTGCATATACAGTGGGGAGAACAAGTATTTGATACACTGCCGATTTTGCAGGTTTTCCTACTTACAAAGCATGTAGAGGTCTGTACTTTTTATCATAGGTACACTTCAACTGTGAGAGACGGAATCTAAAACAAAAATCCAGAAAATCACATTGTATGATTTTTAAGTAATTAATTTGCATTTTATTGCATGACATAAGTATTTGATCACCTACCAACCAGTAAGAATTCCGGCTCTCACAGACCTGTTAGTTTTTCTTTAAGAAGCCCTCCTGTTCTCCACTCATTACCTGTATTAACTGCACCTGTTTGAACTCGTTACCTGTATAAAAGACACCTGTCCACACACTCAATCAAACAGACTCCAACCTATCCACAATGGCCAAGACCAGAGAGCTGTGTAAGGACATCAGGGATAAAATTGTAGACCTGAACAAGGCTGGGATGGGCTACAGGACAATAGGCAAGCAGCTTGGTGAGAAGGCAACAACTGTTGGCGCAATTATTAGAAAATGGAAGAAGTTGAAGATGACGGTCAATCACCCTCGGTCTGGGGCTCCATGCAAGATTTCACCTCGTGGGGCATCAATGATCATGAGGAAGGTGAGGGATCAGCCCAGAACTACACGGCAGGACCTGGTCAATGACCTGAAGAGAGCTGGGACCACAGTCTCAAAGAAAACCATTAGTACCACACTACGCCGTCATGGATTAAAATCCTGCAGCGCACGCAAGGTCCCCCTGCTCAAGCCAGCGCATGTCCAGGCCCGTCTGAAGTTTGCCAATGACCATTTGGATGATCCAGAGGAGGAATGGGAGAAGGTCATGTGGTCTGATGAGACAAAAATAGAGCTTTTTGGTCTAAACTCCACTCGCCGTGTTTGGAGGAAGAAGAAGGATGAGTACAACCCCAAGAACACCATCCCAACCGTGAAGCATGGAGGTGGAAACATCATTCTTTGGGGATGCTTTTCTGCAAAGGGGACAGGACGACTGCACCGTATTGAGGGGAGGATGGATGGGGCCATGGATCGCGAGATCTTGGCCAACAACCTCCTTCCCTCAGTAAGAGCATTGAAGATGGGTCGTGGCTGGGTCTTCCAGCATGACAACGACCCGAAACACACAGCCAGGGCAACTAAGGAGTGGCTCCGTAAGAAGCATCTCAAGGTCCTGGAGTGGCCTAGCCAGTCTCCAGACCTGAACCCAATAGAAAATCTTTGGAGGGAGCTGAAAGTCCGTATTGCCCAGCGACAGCCCCGAAACCTGAAGGATCTGGAGAAGGTCTGTATGGAGGAGTGGGCCAAAATTCCTGCTGCAGTGTGTGCAAACCTGGTCAAGAACTACAGGAAACGTATGATCTCTGTAATTGCAAACAAAGGTTTCTGTACCAAATATTAAGTTCTGCTTTTCTGATGTATCAAATACTTATGTCATGCAATAAAATGCAAATTAATTACTTAAAAATCATACAATGTGATTTTCTGTATTTTTGTTTTAGATTCCGTCTCTCACAGTTGAAGTGTACCTATGATAAAAATTACAGACCTCTACATGCTTTGTAAGTAGGAAAACCTGCAAAATCGGCAGTGTATCAAATACTTGTTCTCCCCACTGTATATAATATGACATTTGTAATGTCTTTATTGTTTTGAAACTTCTGTATGTGTAATGTTTACTGTTCATTTTTATTGTTTATTTGACTTTTGTATATTATCTACCTCACTTGCTTTGGCAATGTTAACACATGTTTCCCATGCCAATAAAGCCCCTTGAATTGAATTGAATTGAATTGAGAGAGAGAGAGAGAGAGAGAGAGAGAGAGAGAGAGAGAGAGAGAGAGAGAGAGAGAGAGAGAGAGAGAGACAGAGAGAGAGAGAGACAGAGAGCGAGAGGGAGAGACAGAGAGAGAGAGGATCATCACTGTATAACATCACCGAATAACAATAACATGTAAATGAACATGCCCCATTTTATCACAAAATGTTATATCTGAAATGTATTAGAGACAATTAAAAGAAAAAGTTTTTTTTAAACTTTGCTCTCTCACAAATATGGAAAAACAGAAAGATTATTATACAAAAATGGTAGATTACAATTTAATTAAATATGGGTTTCGGCTTGACTTTGAACGAGACAAGTGGTCAGCGTACCTCCGACTCCGGACAGCAGAGGGCGATCTGGCATCATCTCGTCATCGGAGGTGGCAATGGTCTTGATGGCGTCGTGGTAGAGAGGGGTGGAGCTTGGCATGGCATACCTGGACATCTGTGACATAATGAGGGAGAGGGGGTTCTGAGTCGGAGGGTTGTCTGGCGACGAGGTGAACGGCATGCTGGGAGCCATGGAACCCGGCTGGCTGATAGGGGTGGAGTTAGAACTCCTGGGGGGCAGTGATGGTCCTATCAGGGATGGACAAGAACAAGGTCAATCAAACAATCAAAGAATCAACAATAACGAAAGCATAGAGAGAGAAATATCTTTAGCATCCAAAAATAACGATTTAGTTTGCAACGCGACATGTAGATAAAACACAGCGACGTTGGATTTCTTCACATTATACTCTGTTACAAAGTTACAATTCTGTTCAAATGGTTTTAATTGTAATTTTCTTGTAAAAGATCTACCCAAAATGCTCTGTAATGTCAAAGTGAAAGAACCTTGATAAGTATTTACCCTCAGTCAATACATGTTAGAAACACCTTTGGCAGCGATTACAGCTGTGAGTCTGTG
This sequence comes from Salvelinus alpinus, assembly GCF_045679555.1. Classification (NCBI taxonomy): domain Eukaryota; kingdom Metazoa; phylum Chordata; class Actinopteri; order Salmoniformes; family Salmonidae; genus Salvelinus; species Salvelinus alpinus. The sequence continues at coordinate 51,779,199 of NC_092107.1, read as the reverse complement.
TATTTATTATGGATCCCCATTAGTCCCTGCCAAGGCAGCAGCTACTCTTCCTGGGGTTTATTATGGATCCCCATTAGTTCCTGCCAAGGCAGCAGCTACTCTTCCTGGGGTTTATTATGGATCCCCATTAGTTCCTGCCAAGGCAGCAGCTACTCTTCCTGGGGTTTATTATGGATCCCCATTAGTTCCTGTCAAGGCAGCAGCTACTCTTCCTGGGGTTTATTATGGATCCCCATTAGTTCCTGCCAAGGCAGCAGCTACTCTTCCGGGGGTTTATTACGGATCCCCATTAGTTCCTGCCAAGGCAGCAGCTACTCTTCCTGCGGTTTATTATGGACCCCCATTAGTTCCTGCCAAGGCAGCAGCTACTCTTCCTGGGGTTTATTATGGATCCCCATTAGTTCCTGTCAAGGCAGCAGTTACTCTTCCTGGGGTTTATTATGGATCCCCATTAGTTCCTGCCAAGGCAGCAGCTACTCTTCCTGGGGTTTATTATGGATCCCCATTAGTTCCTGTCAAGGCAGCAGCTACTCTTCCTAGGGTTTATTATGGATCCCCATTAGTTCCTGCCAAGGCAGCAGCTACTCTTCCTGGGGTTTATTATGGATCCCCATTAGTTCCTGCCAAGACAGCAGCTACTCTTCCTGGGGTTTATTATGGATCCCCATTAGTTCATGCCAAGGCAGCAGTTACTCTTCATGGGGTTTATTATGGATCCCCATTAGTTCCTGCCAAGACAGCAGCTACTCTTCCTGGGGTTTATTATGGATCCCCATTAGTTCCTGCCAAGACAGCAGCTACTCTTCCTGGGGTTTATTATGGATCCCCATTAGTTCCTGCCAAGACAGCAGCTACTCTTCCTGGGGTTTATTATGGATCCCCATTAGTTCCTGCCAAGGCAGCAGCTACTCTTCATGGGGTTTATTATGGATCCCCATTAGTTCCTGCCAAGACAGCAGCTACTCTTCCTGGGGTTTATTATGGATCCCCATTAGTTCCTGCCAAGACAGCAGCTACTCTTCCTGGGGTTTATTATGGATCCCCATTAGTTCCTGCCAAGGCAGCAGCTACTCTTCCTGGGGTTTATTATGGATCCCCATTAGTTCCTGCCAAGGCAGCAGCTACTCTTCCTGGGGTTTATTATGGATCCCCATTAGTTCCTGCCAAGGCAGCAGCTACTCTTCCTGGGGTTTATTATGGAACCCCATTAGTTCCTGCCAAGGCAGCAGCTACTCTTCCTGGGGTTTATTATGGATACTCATTAGTTCCTGCCAAGGCAGCAGCTACTCTTCCTGGGGTTTATTATGGATCCCCATTAGTTCCTGCCAAGGCAGCAGCTACTCTTCCTGGGGTTTATTATGGACCCCCATTAGTTCCTGCCAAGGCAGCAGCTACTCTTCCTGGGGTTTATTATGGATCCCCATTAGTTCCTGCCAAGGCAGCAGCTACTCTTCCTGGGGTTTATTATGGATCCCCATTAGTTCCTGTCAAGGCATCAGCTACTCTTCCTGGGGTTTATTATGGATCCCCATTAGTTCCTGCCAAGGCAGCAGCTACTCTTCCTGGGGTTTATTATGGATCCCCATTAGTTCCTGCCAAGGCAGCAGCTACTCTTCCTGGGGTTTATTACGGATCCCCATTAGTTCCTGCCAAGGCAGCAGCTACTCTTCCTGCGGTTTATTATGGACCCCCATTAGTTCCTGCCAAGGCAGCAGCTACTCTTCCTGGGGTTTATTATGGATCCCCATTAGTTCCTGTCAAGGCAGCAGTTACTCTTCCTGGGGTTTATTATGGATCCCCATTAGTTCCTGCCAAGGCAGCAGCTACTCTTCCTGGGGTTTATTATGGATCCCCATTAGTTCCTGTCAAGGCAGCAGCTACTCTTCCTAGGGTTTATTATGGATCCCCATTAGTTCCTGCCAAGGCAGCAGCTACTCTTCCTGGGGTTTATTATGGATCCCCATTAGTTCCTGCCAAGACAGCAGCTACTCTTCCTGGGGTTTATTATGGATCCCCATTAGTTCATGCCAAGGCAGCAGCTACTCTTCATGGGGTTTATTATGGATCCCCATTAGTTCCTGCCAAGACAGCAGCTACTCTTCCTGGGGTTTATTATGGATCCCCATTAGTTCCTGCCAAGACAGCAGCTACTCTTCCTGGGGTTTATTATGGATCCCCATTAGTTCCTGCCAAGACAGCAGCTACTCTTCCTGGGGTTTATTATGGATCCCCATTAGTTCCTGCCAAGGCAGCAGCTACTCTTCATGGGGTTTATTATGGATCCCCATTAGTTCCTGCCAAGACAGCAGCTACTTTTCCTGGGGTTTATTATGGATCCCCATTAGTTCCTGCCAAGACAGCAGCTACTCTTCCTGGGGTTTATTATGGATCCCCATTAGTTCCTGCCAAGGCAGCAGCTACTCTTCCTGGGGTTTATTATGGATCCCCATTAGTTCCTGCCAAGGCAGCAGCTACTCTTCCTGGGGTTTATTATGGATCCCCATTAGTTCCTGCCAAGGCAGCAGCTACTCTTCCTGGGGTTTATTATGGAACCCCATTAGTTCCTGCCAAGGCAGCAGCTACTCTTCCTGGGGTTTATTATGGATACTCATTAGTTCCTGCCAAGGCAGCAGCTACTCTTCCTGGGGTTTATTATGGATCCCCATTAGTTCCTGCCAAGGCAGCAGCTACTCTTCCTGGGGTTTATTATGGACCCCCATTAGTTCCTGCCAAGGCAGCAGCTACTCTTCCTGGGGTTTATTATGGATCCCCATTAGTTCCTGCCAAGGCAGCAGCTACTCTTCCTGGGGTTTATTATGGATCCCCATTAGTTCCTGTCAAGGCATCAGCTACTCTTCCTGGGGTTTATTATGGATCCCCATTAGTTCCTGCCAAGGCAGCAGCTACTCTTCCTGGGGTTTATTATGGATCCCCATTAGTTCCTGCCAAGGCAGCAGCTACTCTTCCTGGGGTTTATTATGGATCCCCATTAGTTCCTGTCAAGGCATCAGCTACTCTTCCTGGGGTTTATTATGGATCCCCATTAGTTCCTATCAAGGCAGCAGCTACTCTTCCTGGGGTTTATTATGGATCCCCATTAGTTCCTGCCATGGCAGCAGCTACTCTTCCTGGGGTTTATTATGGATCCCCATTAGTTCCTGCCAAGGCAGCAGCTACTCTTCCTGGGGTTTATTATGGATCCCCATTAGTTCCTGCCAAGGCAGCAGCTACTCTTCCTGGGGTCAACATTAAGGCAGTTTATACAATTTGAAAAACATTACAATACATTCACAGATTTCACAACACACTGTGTGCCCTCAGGCCGCTACTCCACCACTACCACATATCTACAGTACTAAATCCATGTGTATGTATAGTGTGTATGTTATCTTATGTGTGTGTGTGTGTGTGTGTGTGTGTGTGTGTGTGTGTGTGTGTGTGTGTGTGTGTGTGTGTGTGTGTGTGTGTGTCTCTACCTATGTTTGTGTCTCTTCACAGTCACCGCTGTTTCATAAGGTGTATTTTAATCTGTTTTTTAAATCTGATTCTCCTGCTGCATCAGTTACCTGATGTGGAATAGAGTTCCATGTAGTCATGGCTCTATGTAGTACTGTGCGCCTCCCATAGTCTGTTCTGGACTTGGGGACTGTGAAGAGACCTCTGGTGGCATGTCTTGTGGGGTATGCATGGGTGTCTGAGCTGTGTGTCAGTAGTTTAGACAGACAGCTCGGTGCATTCAACATGTCAATACCTCTCATAAATACAAGTAGTGATGAAGTCAATCTCTCCTCCACTTTGAGCCAGGAGACATTGACATGCATATTATTAATGTTAGCTCTCTGTGTAGATCCAAGGGCCAGCCGTGCTGCCCTGTTCTGAGCCAATTGTAATTTTCCTAAATCTTTTTTTGGGTCAATCCTGACCACACGACTGAACAGTAGTGAAGGTGTGACAATACTAGGGCCTGTAGGACCTGCCGTGGTGATAGTGTTGTTAAGAAGGTAGAGCAGCGCTTTATTATGGACAGACTTCTCCCCATCTTAGCTACTGTTGTATCAATATGTTATGACCATGACAGTTTACAATCCAGGATTACTCTAAGCAGTTTAGTCACGTCAACTTGCTCAATTTCCACATGATTTATTTCAAGATTTAGTTGAGGTTTAGGGTTTAGTGAATGTTTTGTTCCAAATACAATGCTTTTAGTTTTCTTTGCCACTCATTCTGAAACTAACTGCAGCTCTTTGTTAAGTGTTGCAGTCATTTCAGTCTCTGTAGTAACTGACGTGTATAGTGTTGTGTAATCCACATACATAGACACACTGGCTTTACTCAAGGCCAGTGGCATGTCGTTAGTAAAGATTGAAAAAGGTAAGGGGCCTAGACAGCTGCCTTGGGATATTCCTCTCAGCCAATCATCAGTTATTTGTGTAAGTGCTGTGCTTGTTGAGTGTCCTTCCCTATAAGTGTGCTGTAATTCTGTTGTCAATTTGTTTACTGTGAAATAGCATTGTATCTGGTCAAACACAATTTTTTCCAGATGTTTACTAAGGGTTGGTAACAGGCTGATTGGTCGGCTATTTGAGCCAGTAAAAGGGGGCATTACTATTCTTGGGTAGCGGAATGACTTTAGCTTCCCTCCAGGCCTGAGGGCACACACTTTCTAGTAGGCTTAAATTAAAGATATTGCAAATAGAATGTCTGCTTTTATCCTCAGTAATTTTCCATCCAGATTGTCAAAGCCTTCCCGGAAGAGTGGAAGCTGCTATAGCAGCAAAAGGGGGGACCATCTCATATTAATGCCCGTGATTTTGGAATGAGATGTTCGACGAGCAGGTGTCCACATACTTTTGTGTCATGTAGTGTGTATACATTATTAACTTGAACATAAAGATAAATAAACTTGCTTAAAGATATATTTAATGTCTGATTTGTTATTGTTACCCATCTACCAATCACTGCCCTTCTTTATGAGGCTTTCGAAAAAGCTCCCTGGTCTTTGTAGATGAATCTGTGCTTGAAATTCAATACATGACTGAGGGACCTTACAGATATTTCCGCCTGATAAGTCATTCAGAAATCATGTCAAACCCATATCATTTCAGAGTGAGTCCATATAACTTAAAGATTTGTTAAGGCACGTTTTACTCCTGAGCTAATTTAGGTTTGTCTAAACAAAGGTGCAAAATACTTCATATTTATTATTTATTCATACTTACTAAACAATTCTGCCACGACTATATTTTAGTTGTAAAAAAAAAAACTATTACATTTGTAAGAAAAAGTAGAGTCCTCAGTCCCAGTTGCTAATATATGCATATTATTATTAGTATTGGATAGAAAACACTCTGAAGTTTCTAAAACTGTTTGAATGATGTCTGTGAGTATAACAGAACTCATATGGCAGGCAAAAACCTAATAAAAAATCCAACCAGGAAGTGGAAATTCTGAGGTTTGAAGGTTTTCAACTCATCGCCTATCGAATATACAGTGGGATATGGGTCCGTTTGCACTTCCTACGGCTTCCACTAGATGTCAACAGCCTGTAGAACCTTGTCGGATGCTTCTACTGTGAAGTGGGGCCGAAGGAGACGGGAATGAGTAAGGTCTACCATGAGCTGACCATGCTCTGACCATGCGCGTTCACATGAGAGGGAGCTCTGTTCCATCGCACATCTGAAGACAATGGAATTCTCCGGTTGGAACATTATTGAAGATTTATGTTAAAAACATCCTAAAGATTGATTCAATACATCGTTTGACATGTTTCTACTGACTGTTACGGAACTTTTTGACATTTCGTCTGCTTTTAGTGAACGCGCTTCCTGACTTTGGATTTGTTTACCAAACACGCTAACAAAAAATAGCTATTTGGACATAAATTATGGACATTACCGAACAAAACAAACATTTCTTGTGGAAGTGGGAGTCCTGGGAGTGCATTCCGACGAAGATCAGCAAAGGTAAGTAAAGATTTATAATGCTATTTATGACTTTTGTTGACTGCACAATTTGGCGGGTAACTGTATGGCTTCCTTTTGTGGCTGAACGCTGTTCTCAGATTATTGAATATTGTGCTTTTGCCGTAAAGCTTTTTTGAAATGTGACACAGCGGTTGCATTAAGAACAAGTGTATCTTTAATTCTATGTAAAACATGTATCTTTCATCAAAGTTTATGATGAGTATTTCTGTTATTTGATGTGGCTCTCTGCAATTTCTCCGGATATTTTGGAGGCATTTCTGAACATGGCGCCAATGTAAACTGAGGTTTTTGGATATAAATATGAAATTTATCGAACAAAACATATATGTATTGTGTAACATGAAGTCCTATGAGTGTCATCTGATGAAGATCATCAAAGGTTAGTGATTAATTTTATCTGTATTTCTGCTTTTTGTGACTCCTGTCTTTGGCTGGGAAAATGGCTGTGTTTTTCTGTGATTTTGCGGTGACCTAACATAATCGTTTGTGGTGCTTTCGCTGTAAAGCCTTTTTGAAGTCGGACACTGTGGTGGGATTAACAAGAAGTGTATCTTTAAAATGGTATAAAATACATGTATGTCTGAGGAATTTTAATTATGAGATTTCTGTTTGAATTTGGCGCCCTGCACTTTCACTGGCTGTTGTCATATCGATCCCGTTAACGGGATCGCAGCCATAAGAAGTTTTAACTGACTTGCCTAGTTAAATTTAAAAAACTATAAAAAACTATAAAAATAAAAAAAGACTTTCTTCAAGCTCCTGATCTAAAGGAGGGATTCAAGACAGGCTATAGTAAAATGTAGTAAAATGTAGTGATAGAACAGTCAGTGATCCATGTTCTTATCAGGGGTTACATGTCTTGTAGGGTGCCTTCTGGGACATTTCCTGTGTCTAGTTCTTACCGGTCTCTGTGGAGCTGCTGCCTCCGTTCCCCAGCCCCTTCCCACTGCTGAGTCCCCCAGGGCTGGGGAGAGCGGTCTTCGGAGAGGACGTCCAGCCCGGAGACGGCACCATGGCTGGAGACTTCAGACGTCCAGGGGAGTCTGAGGGGGAGCGCAGCCCCAGGGAGGGGCCCATCACCTGGGGAGACTTCATGGAGGAAGAGGAAGGGGTCCCGGCCCCAGAGGCAGGAGGTAAGGGGTGTTGCTGGCTCTGAGGACCCCCAGCGGAGGATATCTGAGAGGGGGACTTAAGTCCCGCGGCGGGGGAGTTCATGAGAGGCGATGGCTCCTGGTTGAGGGATGGAGACTTGAGCTGGTGAGGGGGAGGGGGCATCGCCGGGGAGACCATACTGGGGTTCACGTTGATGGACAGGTCCGAAGGGTGGTGAGGGCCGAGCTCTGCGCCCCGGGGTCCCCCCCCACCACCACTGCCCCCCATGGGCATGTGGCTGAGGCGAGACGTAGCCCCCATGTGAGGCCCGCCACCATGCTGGTCAGGCAACCCGAACATGTTAGCCCCGGGCCCCTGGAGGTAACCTCCATCGCCTCCTCCCGGTCCCCCAGGGTGCCCCTGGTTAGGGAAGTGGAGCATCGCTTTATTCCCTCCACGTCCTGCATCATTCTGGGCGGCCCGGAGCCGAGCGATGTCCTCCTGGCTCAGCAAGTCCCTTAGAGGCCCCTCTAGTGGCCCCCCTCCTCCTCCTCTTCCTCCTCTCAGCTTCTGCAGCATCATCTGCTGCTGCTGCTGCTGGTTCATCATGTTAACGTTCATGTTCATTCCCCCGGGGCCGAGAGAGGAGTCTACCAGATCTCTCATCTGGGGGCCCCCTCCTCCTACACCACCGCCCGGGGACCCCATCATCTCCCTGGACCCTAGGAAGTCCATGGGGTCCCCCCTTGATCCTGGCCCTCGGCCCATCCCCTGGTTGGGGAACCCCCCTGGCCCCTCCATCATCCTGGGGCCCCCCATACCCTGCTGCTGCTGTTGTTGTTGGACTATCCTCTCCAGCTCCAGGTGGTGGAGCCCCTGCAGCTGCCTCTTCTCCATGATGCGGAACATATCTTCCCGGGTCAACAGGCGCTCAGGGTCACCCTGCATGTGTTGGGGGGGTCCCCCACCTGGCCCCCCATGGTAGAAAGGCCCCCTGCCACCACCCATCATGTTGGGGGGCAGGTCCTCTATCCACATGCCTGGCCTGGCTGCCCGTTGGGGGCTGAGACCCTCGATGGATAACACCCCTCCAGGACTGCTTGGGAAACCCCCTCCCCCAGGGGGACCCCTCTGCATCTGGCCCAGGAACCGTGGACCCCGGGGCCCCTCCTGGTGCATGTCTATCATCCGAGGGTTACCCGGCCCCATCCCTCCCGGACCCATCATGGGACCCCCTGGCCCCCACTGCTGCTCCCCAGGCTTGCTGTGGTATGGCGGAGGGGGACCCCTCATCATAATTGGGGGGCCCATCTCCTGCATCAATCTGAAGTGCTGTGGGTGTGTGTGAGGGTTAGGCTGAATCTCCTCCTGCCTTCTCTTCTCCTGGTAATAATCCTCCTGCAGCTGCCTCCAGGCTACCTGCTCCGGGGTCAGCCCGTCAGGACCCAACAGGGGCCCCATGTCCAGGCCCCCGGGGGAGTGGAGGTGGTGGTCGGGGTGGTGGGGACCCCCCATGGGAGAGCCGTCCATCACCCCGGCCCCCCCCAGCTGCTGCGTCTGGGAGATGATGGACCTGAGAGGCTCCTCGTACTTCTTCATCTTGCCCAACATGTTGTTAGTATCGTTATTATTCCCGCTATTCTCCCCGTCCTCCAGCGGACCGCCGCCACTACCTTCTGTGTTCATTTTGTTTACATTGTTGGGGTTGTTGTCGGGGCCCGGCGGCTCTCCGGCGCCCCCTGCTGTCCCGGAGCGGAGCAGAAGCCTCTCGATGTCCCTGAGGGTCTGTAGAGACCTCTCTCTGTGTTCCAGCTGCTCTTTAGACAGACTCCTGTCTCCCCCGTCTCCCCCGTTACCGCCCGGGCCACCCCCGCCCCTCGCCCCCACGTCCACCTGCAGGTGGGCTGAGAGCACCGAGGGGCTACCCGACGGAGACACCCCCGCGCTGGGGTGAGGCAGCACCCCTTTCCCCTCCCCTCCACGACCTCCACCCGCGGGGCCTGGGCCGGGGCCAGAAGGTATAGGTGCAACAGAGTTCCCTGGCTGGTGGGAGGGATTACTGCTAATGTTGTTGGAGGCTCCAAGACCCCCCGGTCTGGTCTGGGGGGGCTCAGAGTCGGGGTGTCCCGTGGAAGAGGGGGTCCTGCTTCCCGCAGCCTGGAGGTGGCTCCCTACCACAGAGGCCGGTCTGGGGGTGCCGCTCTGGGACTTGGGGGTTCCCATGGGAGGGGTGCTGCTGGAGCTCAGCTGCCCTGACAGACTGGGATGTTTCCCTGATGGGGCACACTGTGGGAGAGATAGTGGACAGGAGGGAAAGGCGAGACGGGGGAGAAGAGAGAAAGACAGGGTAGAGAGGAGAGACAGGGGGGAGAGGAGAGAGTGTGGGGAGAGGAGAGACAGGGCGGAGAGGAGAGACAGGGCGAGAGGAGAGACCGTGGGGAGAGGAGAGACAGGGGGGAGGAGAGACAGGGCGAGAGGAGAGACAGGCGGGAGAGGAGAGACAGGGGGAGAGGAGAGACAGGGTGGAGAGGAGAGACGGAGGGGAGAAGAGAGACGGAGGGGAGAGGAGATACAGGGGGAGAGGAGAGACAGGGGAGAGAGGAGAGACAGGGGGGAAAGGAGAGACAGGGGGAGAGGAGAGACAGGGGGAGAGGAGAGACAGGGGAGAGAGGAGAGACAGGGGGGAAAGGAGAGACAGGGGGAGAGGAGAGACAGTGGGGAGAGGAGAGACAGGGGGGGAGAGGAGAGACAGGGGGAGAGGAGAGACAGGGGAGAGAGGAGAGAAAGGAGAGACAGGGGGAGAGGAGAGACAGGGGGAGAGGAGAGACAGGGGAGAGAGGAGAGACAGGGGGGAAAGGAGAGACAGGGGGAGATGAGAGACAGGGGGGAGAGGAGAGACAAGGCGAGAGGAGAGACAGGGGGAGAGGAGAGACAGGGGGAGAGGAGAGACAGGGGGAGAGGAGAGACAGGGTGGAGAGGAGAGACGGAGGGGAGAAGAGAGACGGAGGGGAGAGGAGATACAGGGGGAGAGGAGAGACAGGGGAGAGAGGAGAGACAGGGGGGAAAGGAGAGACAGGGGGAGAGGAGAGACAGGGGGGAGAGGAGAGACAAGGGAGAGAGACAGGGGGGAGAGAGGAGACAGGGGGAGGGGAGAGACAGGGGGAGGGGAGAGACAGGGGGGGAGAGGAGAGACAGGGGGAGAGGAGAGACAGGGGGGAGAGGAGAGACAGGGGAGAGAGACAGGGGGGAGAGGAGAGACAGGGGGAGGGGAGAGACAGGGGGAGGGGAGAGACAGGGGGAGGGGAGAGACAGGGGGGAGAGGAGAGACAGGGGGAGAGGAGAGACAGGGGGAGGGGAGAGACAGGGGGAGAGGAGAGACAGGGGGGAGAGGAGAGACAGGGGGGAAAGGAGAGACATGGGGAGGGGAGA
>NC_092107.1:51688694-51763694 GCF_045679555.1 Salvelinus alpinus | reverse complement strand
GGTTAGGGGTACTACTTTACCTGGGTTAGGGATACTACTTCACCTGGGTTAAGGGTACTACTTCACCTGGGTTAGGGGTACTACTTCACCTGGGTTAAGGGTACTACTTTACCTGGGTTAGGGGTACTACTTCACCTGGGTTAAGGTTACTATTTCACCTGGGTTAAAGTAACTAATTCAGCTGGGTTACTACTTTACCTGGGTTAGGGGGTACTACTTTACCTGGGTTAGGGTGTACTACCTCAAATGGGTTACTACTTTACCTGGGTTAGGGGGTACTACTTCACCTGGGTTACTACTTTACCTGGGTTAGGGGTACTACTTCACCTGGGTTACTACTTTACCTGGGTTAGGGGGTACTACTTTACCTGGGTTAGGGGGTACTACCTCACCTGGGTTACTACTTTACCTGGGTTAGGGGGTACTACTTCACCTGGGTTACTACTTTACCTGGGTTAGGGGTACTACTTCACCTGGGTTACTACTTTACCTGGGTTAGGGGGTACTACTTTACCTGGGTTAGGGGGTACTACCTCACCTGGGTTACTATTTTACCTGGGTTAGGGGTACTACTTCACCTGGGTTAGGGGGTACTACTTCACCTGGGTTAGGGGTACTACTTTACCTGGGTTAGGGGTACTACTTTACCTGGGTTAGGGGTACTACTTCACCTGGGGTACTACTTTATCTGGGTTAGGAGTACTACTTCACCTGGGTTAGGGGGTACTACCTCACCTGGGGTACTACTTTACCTGGGTTAGGGGTACTACTTTACCTGGGTTAGGGGTACTACTTCACCTGGGGTACTACTTTACCTGGGTTAGGGGTACTACTTCACCTGGGTTAGGGGGTACTACTTCACCTGGGTTAGGGGTACTACTTCACCTGGGTTAGGGGTACTACTTCACCTGGGTAAGGGGTACTACTTCACCTGGGTTAGGGGTACTACTTCACCTGGGTTAGGGGTACTACTTCACCTGGGTTAGGGGTACTACTTCACCTGGGTTAGGGGTACTACTTCACCTGGGTTAGGGGTACTACTTCACCTGGGTAAGGGGTACTACTTCACCTGGGTTAGGGGTACTACTTCACCTGGGTTAGAGGTACTACTTCACCTGGGTTACTACTTCACCTGGGTTAGGGGTACTACTTCACCTGGGTTAGGGGTACTACTTCACCTGGGTTAGGGGTACTACTTCACCTGGGTAAGGGGTACTACTTCACCTGGGTTAGGGGTACTACTTCACCTGGGTTAGAGGTACTACTTCACCTGGGTTACTACTTCACCTGGGTTAGGGGTACTACTTCACCTGGGTTAGAGGTAATACTTCACCTGGGTTACTACTTCACCTGGGTTAGGGGTACTACTTCACCTGGGTTAGGGGTACTACTTCACCTGGGTTAGGGGTACTATTTTACCTGGGTAAGGGGTACTACTTCACCTGGGTTAGGGGTACTACTTCACCTGGGTTAGAGGTACTACTTCACCTGGGTTAATACTTCACCTGGGTTAGGGGTACTACTTCACCTGGGTTAGGGGTACTACTTCACCTGGGTTAGAGGTACTACTTCACCTGGGTTACTACTTCACCTGGGTTAGGGGTACTACTTCACCTGGGTTAGGGGTACTACTTCACCTGTTGTTTAGTCATTTTAGTACAAAATAAACATGACAAGACCAAACCACAAAAACTTGATTTGTTTAATTCGTGCACTTTTCTTCTCAGAATTTTTGTGTGAAGAGCCTCTTATCTCACCACGTGAGGTGTGTTTGTGTGTGCATGTGTTCATATTGTGTGTGCATGTCTCACCTGTTGGCCAGGCTGGTAGTGAAGACATAGACCACCTGCTGAGCGGGGCGAGGCATCTCTGACCTTTGACCTCCTGGCCCCAGACCACGCCCCATCCCAGGGGTCAGAGCTGGGTCAGGGGGGAGGGACCCTGGCCCAGCTTTGGAGGACGGGCCGGAGAGACCCTGGAGAGGCCCTGATGACATCACAGAGAGAAGAGGCAAAGGCAGGATTATAGCTTGTGTCCCAAATGGCCCATAGGACACTACATACAGTAGGGCATAGGGTGGGCCCTGGTCAAAAATAGGACACTATATAGGGTGGGCCCTGGTCAATAGTAGGGCATAGGGTGGGCCCTGGTCAATAGTAGGGCACTATATAGGGTGGGCCCTGGTCAATAGTAGGGCACTATATAGGGTGAGTCCTGGTCAATAGTAGGGCACTATATAGGGTGAGTCCTGGTCAATAGTAGGGCACTATATAGGGTGGGCCCTGGGCAATAGTAGGGCACTATATAGGGTGAGTCCTGGTCAATAGTAGGGCACTATATAGGGTGGGCCCTGGTCAATAGTAGGGCACTATATAGGGTGGGCCCTGGTCAATAGTAGGGCACTATATAGGGTGAGTCCTGGTCAATAGTAGGGCACTATATAGGGTGAGTCCTGGTCAATAGTAGGGCACTATATAGGGTGAGTCCTGGTCAATAGTAGGACACTATATAGGGTGGGCCCTGGTCAATAGTAGGGCACTATATAGGGTGAGTCCTGGTCAATAGTAGGGCACTATATAGGGTGAGTCCTGGTCAATAGTAGGGCACTATATAGGGTGAGTCCTGGTCAATAGTAGGGCACTATATAGGGTGAGTCCTGGTCAATAGTAGGGCACTATATAGGGTGAGTCCTGGTCAATAGTAGGACACTATATAGGGTGGGCCCTGGTCAATAATAGGACACTATATAGGGTGGGCCCTGGTCAATAGTAGGGCACTATATAGGGTGGGCCCTGGTCAACAGTAGGGCACAATATAGGGTGGGCCCTGGTCAATAGTAGGGCACTATATAGGGTGCGTCCTGGTCAATAGTAGGACACTATATAGGGTGAGTCCTGGTCAATAGTAGGACACTATATAGGGTGGGCCCTGGTCAATAGTAGGGCACTATATAGGGTGGGTCCTGGTCAATAGTAGGGCACTATATAGGGTGGGTCCTGGTCAATAGTAGGACACTATATAGGGTGGGCCCTGGTCAATAATAGGGCACTATATAGGGTGAGTCCTGGTCAATAGTAGGACACTATATAGGGTGGGCCCTGGTCAATAATAGGGCACTATATAGGGTGAGTCCTGGTCAATAGTAGGACACTATATAGGGTGAGTCCTGGTCAATAGTAGGGCACTATATAGGGTGAGTCCTGGTCAATAGTAGGGCACTATATAGGGTGAGTCCTGGTCAATAGTAGGACACTATATAGGGTGAGCCCTGGTCAATAGTAGGGCACTATATAGGGTGAGCCCTGGTCAATAGTAGGACACTATATAGGGTGAGTCCTGGTCAATAGTAGGGCACTATATAGGGTGAGTCCTGGTCAATAGTAGGGCACTATATAGGGTGAGCCCTGGTCAATAGTAGGGCACTATATAGGGTGAGTCCTGGTCAATAATAGGGCACTATATAGGGTGGGCCCTGGTCAATAATAGGTCAACTATAGGGCGATATGCAACTGTTCAGGGAAGTCAGGAACCAATACACGCAGTCAGTCAGGAAAGCAAAGGCCAGCTTTTTCAAGCAGAAATTCGCATCCTGTAGCTCTAACTCCAAAAAGTTCTGGGATACTGTAAAGTCCAAGAGCACCTCCTCCCAGCTGCCCACTGCACTGAGGCTAGGTAACAAGGTCACCACCGATAAATCCGTGATAATCGAAGACTTCAACAAGCATTTCTCAATGGCTGGCCATGCCTTCCTCCTGGCGACTCCAACCTTGGCCAACAGCCCCGCCCCCCCCGCTGCTACTCGCCCAAGCCTCCCCAGCTTCTCCTTTACCCAAATCCAGATAGCAGATGTTCTGAAAGAGCTGGAAAACCTGGACCCATACAAATCAGCTGGGCTTGACAATCTGGACCCCCTATTTCTGAAACTGTCCGCCGCCATTGTCGCACCCCCTATTACCAGCCTGTTCAACCTCTCCTTCGTATCATCTGAGATCCCCAAGGATTGGAAAGCTGCCGCGGTCATCCCCCTCTTCAAAGGGGGAGACACCCTGGACCCACACTGTTACAGACCTATATCCATCCTGCCCTGCCTATCTAAGGTCTTCGAAAGCCAAGTCAACAAACAGATCACTGACCATCTCGAATCCCACCGTACCTTCTCCGCTGTGCAATCTGGTTTCCGAGCCGGTCACGGGTGCACCTCAGCCACGCTCAAGGTACTAAACGATATCATAACCGCCATCGATAAAAGACATTACTGTGCAGCCGTCTTCATCGACCTGGCCAAGGCTTTCGACTCTGTCAATCACCATATTCTTATCGGCAGACTCAGTAGCCTCGGTTTTTCTAATGACTGCCTTGCCTGGTTCACCAACTACTTTGCAGACAGAGTTCAGTGTGTCAAATCGGAGGGCATGTTGTCCGGTCCTCTGGCAGTCTCTATGGGGGTACCACAGGGTTCAATTCTCGGGCCGACTCTTTTCTCTGTATACATCAATGATGTTGCTCTTGCTGCGGGCGATTCCCTGATCCACCTCTACGCAGACGACACCATTCTATATACTTCTGGCCCTTCCTTGGACACTGTGCTATCTAACCTCCAAACGAGCTTCAATGCCATACAACACTCCTTCCGTGGCCTCCAACTGCTCTTAAACGCTAGTAAAACCAAATGCATGCTTTTCAACCGTTCGCTGCCTGCACCCGCACGCCCGACTAGCATCACCACCCTGGACGGTTCCGACCTAGAATATGTGGACATCTATAAGTACCTAGGTGTCTGGCTAGACTGCAAACTCTCCTTCCAGACTCATATCAAACATCTCCAATCCAAAATCAAATCAAGAATCGGCTTTCTATTCCGCAACAAAGCCTCCTTCACTCACGCCGCCAAACTTACCCTAGTAAAACTGACTATCCTACCGATCCTCGACTTCGGCGATGTCATCTACAAAATAGCTTCCAACACTCTACTCAGCAAACTGGATGCAGTTTATCACAGTGCCATTCGTTTTGTTACTAAAGCACCTTATACGACCCACCACTGCGACCTGTATGCCCTAGTCGGCTGGCCCTCGCTACATGTTCGTCGTCAGACCCACTGGCTCCAGGTCATCTACAAGGCTATGCTAGGTAAAGTGCCGCCTTATCTCAGTTCACTGGTCACGATGGCTACACCCACCCGCAGCACGCGCTCCAGCAGGTGTATCTCACTGATCATCCCTAAAGCTAAAACCTCATTTGGACGCCTTTCCTTCCAGTTCTCTGCTGCCTGCGACTGGAACGAATTGCAAAAATCTCTGAAGTTGGAGACTTTTATCTCCCTCAACAACTTTAAAAATCTGCTATCCGAGCAGCTAACCGATCGCTGCAGCTGTACATAGTCCATCTGTAAACTACCCACCCAATTTACCTACCTCACCCCCCATACTGCTTTTATTTATTTACTTTTCTGCTCTTTTGCACACCAGTATCTCTTCTTGCACGTGATCATCTGATGATTTATCACTCCAGTGTTAATCTGCTAAATTGTAATTATTCGATTTATTGCCTACCTCATGCCTTTTGCACACATTGTATATAGATTCTCTTTTTTTCTACCATGTTATTGACTTGTTTATTGTTTACTCCATGTGTAACTCTGTGTTGTCTGTTCACACTGCTATGCTTTATCTTGGCCAGGTCGCAGTTGCAAATGAGAACTTGTTCTCAACTAGCCTACCTGGTTAAATAAAGGTGAAATAAATAAATAAAAATAAAAATATAGGGTGAGTCCTGGTCAATAATAGGGCACTATATAGGGTGAGTCCTGGTCAATAATAGGGCACTATATAGGGTGGGTCCTGGTCAATAGCTTTCTCTACCCTTAACCTTGTTCTGAACACCTCCTAAACAACGGTCATGTGGTTTAGTAAGAAGAATGCCCCTCTCCCCACAGGTGTGATTACTACCTCTGAGGGTTTAGAGCTTGAGGTAGTCACCTCATACAAGTACTTGAGAGTATGGCTAGACGGTACACTGTCCTTCTCTCAGCACATATCAAAGCTGCAGGCTAAAATTAAATCTAGACTTGGTTTCCTCTATCTTAATCACTCCTGTTTCATCCCAGCTGCCAAACTAACCCTGAATCAGATGACCATCCTACCCATGCTAGATTACGGAGACATAATTTATAGATCGGCAGGTAAGGGTGCTCTCGAGCGGCTAGATGTTCTTTACCATTCGACCATCAGATTTGCCACCAGTGCTCCTTACATTTACATTTAAGTCATTTGGCAGACGCTCTTATCCAGAGCGACTTACAAATTGGTGCATTCACCTTATGATATCCAGTGGAACAACCACTTTACAATAGTGCATCTAACTCTTTTAAGGGGGGGGGGGGGGGGGGTTAGAAGGATTACTTTATCCTATCCTAGGTATTCCTTAAAGAGGTGGGGTTTCAGGTGTCTCCGGAAGGTGGTGATTGACTCCGCTGACCTGGCGTCGTGAGGGAGTTTGTTCCACCATTGGGGTGCCAGAGCAGCGAACAGTTTTGACTGGGCTGAGCGGGAACTGTACTTCCTCAGAGGTAGGGAGGCGAGCAGGCCAGAGGTGGATGAACGCAGTGCCCTTGTTTGGGTGTAGGGCCTGATCAGAGCCTGAAGGTACGGAGGTGCCGTTCCCCTCACAGCTCCGTAGGCAAGCACCATGGTCTTGTAGCGGATGCGAGCTTCAACTGGAAGCCAGTGGAGAGAGCGGAGGAGCGGGGTGACGTGAGAGAACTTGGGAAAGTTGAACACCAGACGGGCTGCGGCGTTCTGGATGAGTTGTAGGGGTTTAATGGCACAGGCAGGGAGCCCAGCCAACAGCGAGTTGCAGTAATCCAGACGGGAGATGACAAGTGCCTGGATTAGGACCTGCGCCGCTTCCTGCGTGAGGCAGGGTCGTACTCTGCGAATGTTGTCCTTATAGGATGTCCTTATAGGACACATCACTGCACTCTATACTCCTCTGTAAACTGATCATCTCTGTATACCCGTCGCAAGACCCACTGGTTGATGCTTATTTATAAAACCCTCTTAGGCCTCACTCCCCCTATCTGAGATATCTACTGCAGCCATCATCCTCCACATACAACACCTGTTCTGCCAGTCACAATCTGTTAAAGGTCCCCAAAGCACACACATCCCTGGGTCGCTCCTCTTTTCAGTTCGCTGCAGCTAGCGACTGGAACGAGCTGCAACAAACACTCAATCTCAACAGTTTTATCTCCATCTCTTCATTCAAAGACTCAATCATGGACACTCTTACTGACAGTTGTGGCTGCTTTGCGTGATGTATTGTTGTCTCTACCTTCTTGCTCTTTGTGCTGTTGTCTGTGTTGTACCATGTTTTGTGCTGCTACCATGTTGTTGTCATGTTGCGTAGCTACCATGCTGTGTTGTCATGTGTTGGTGTAGACTTTACAGTGAAATGTTGAATACAATAGGTGTATGTAGACCTTACAGTGAAATGCTGAATACAACAGGTGTATGTAGACCTCACAGTGAAATGCTGAATACAACAGGTGTAGTAGACCTTACAGTGAAATGCTGAATACAACAGGTGTAGTAGACCTCACAGTGAAATGCTGAATACAACAGGTGTAGTAGACCTCACAGTGAAATGCTGAATACAACAGGTGTAGTAGACCTCACAGTGAAATGCTGAATACAACAGGTGTAGTAGACCTCACAGTGAAATGCTGAATACAACAGGTGTAGTAGACCTCACAGTGAAATGCTGAATACAACAGGTGTAGTAGACCTCACAGTGAAATGCTGAATACAACAGGTGTAGTAGACCTTACAGTGAAATGCTGAATACAACAGGTGTAGTAGACCTTACAGTGAAATGCTGAATACAACAGGTGTAGTAGACCTTACAGTGAAATGCTGAATACAACAGGTGTAGTAGACCTCACAGTGAAATGCTGAATACAACAGGTGTAGTAGACCTTACAGTGAAATGCTGAATACAACAGGTGTAGTAGACCTCACAGTGAAATGCTGAATACAACAGGTGTAGTAGACCGTACAGTGAAATGCTGAATACAACAGGTGTAGTAGACCTTACAGTGAAATGCTGAATACAACAGGTGTAGTAGACCTTACAGTGAAATGCTGAATACAACAGGTGTAGTAGACCTTACAGTGAAATGCTGAATACAACAGGTGTAGTAGACCTCACAATGAAATGCTGAATACAACAGGTGTAGTAGACCTCACAGTGAAATGCTGAATACAACAGGTGTAGTAGACCTCACAGTGAAATGCTGAATACAACAGGTGTAGTAGACCTCACAGTGAAATGCTGAATACAACAGGTGTAGTAGACCTTACAGTGAAATGCCGAATACAACAGGTGTAGTAGACCTTACAGTGAAATGCTGAATACAACAGGTGTAGTAGACCTCACAGTGAAATGCTGAATACAACAGGTGTAGTAGACCTCACAGTGAAATGCTGAATACAACAGGTGTAGTAGACCTCACAGTGAAATGCTGAATACAACAGGTGTAGTAGACCTCACAGTGAAATGCTGAATACAACAGGTGTAGTAGACCTTACAGTGAAATGCTGAATACAACAGGTGTAGTAGACCTCACAGTGAAATGCTGAATACAACAGGTGTAGTAGACCTTACAGTGAAATGCTGAATACAACAGGTGTAGTAGACCTCACAGTGAAATGCTGAATACAACAGGTGTAGTAGACCTCACAGTGATATGCTGAATACAACAGGTGTAGTAGACCTCACAGTGAAATGCTGAATACAACAGGTGTAGTAGACCTTACAGTGAAATGCTGAATACAACAGGTGTAGTAGACCTCACAGTGAAATGCTGAATACAACAGGTAGACCTCACAGTGAAATGCTGAATACAACAGGTGTAGTAGATCTCACAGTGAAATGCTGAATACAACAGGTGTAGTAGACCTCACAGTGAAATGCTGAATACAACAGGTGTAGTAGACCTTACAGTGAAATGCTGAATACAACAGGTGTAGTAGACCTCACAGTGAAATGCTGAATACAACAGGTGTAGGTAGACCTTACAGTGAAATGCTGAATACAACAGGTGTAGTAGACCTTACAGTGAAATGCTGAATACAACAGGTGTAGGTAGACCTTACAGTGAAATGCTGAATACAACAGGTGTAGTAGACCTTACAGTGAAATGCTGAATACAACAGGTGTAGTAGACCTCACAGTGAAATGCTGAATACAACAGGTGTAGTAGACCTTACAGTGAAATGCTGAATACAACAGGTGTAGTAGACCTTACAGTGAAATGCTGAATACAACAGGTGTAGTAGACCTTACAGTGAAATGCTGAATACAACAGGTGTAGGTAGACCTTACAGTGAAATGCTGAATACAACAGGTGTAGTAGACCTTACAGTGAAATGCTGAATACAACAGGTGTAGTAGACCTCACAGTGAAATGCTGAATACAACAGGTGTAGTAGACCTTACAGTGAAATGCAGAATACAACAGGTGTAGTAGACCTTACAGTGAAATGCTGAATACAACAGGTGTAGTAGACCTTACAGTGAAATGCTGAATACAACAGGTGTAGTAGACCTCACAATGAAATGCTGAATACAACAGGTGTAGTAGACCTCACAGTGAAATGCTGAATACAACAGGTGTAGTAGACCTCACAGTGAAATGCTGAATACAACAGGTGTAGTAGACCTCACAGTGAAATGCTGAATACAACAGGTGTAGTAGACCTTACAGTGAAATGCTGAATACAACAGGTGTAGTAGACCTTACAGTGAAATGCTGAATACAACAGGTGTAGTAGACCTCACAGTGAAATGCTGAATACAACAGGTGTAGTAGACCTTACAGTGAAATGCTGAATACAACAGGTGTAGTAGACCTCACAGTGAAATGCTGAATACAACAGGTGTAGTAGACCTTACAGTGAAATGCTGAATACAACAGGTGTAGTAGACCTCACAGTGAAATGCTGAATACAACAGGTGTAGTAGACCTCACAGTGATATGCTGAATACAACAGGTGTAGTAGACCTCACAGTGAAATGCTGAATACAACAGGTGTAGTAGACCTCACAGTGAAATGCTGAATACAACAGGTGTAGTAGACCTCACAGTGAAATGCTGAATACAACAGGTAGACCTCACAGTGAAATGCTGAATACAACAGGTGTAGTAGATCTCACAGTGAAATGCTGAATACAACAGGTGTAGTAGACCTCACAGTGAAATGCTGAATACAACAGGTGTAGTAGACCTTACAGTGAAATGCTGAATACAACAGGTGTAGTAGACCTCACAGTGAAATGCTGAATACAACAGGTGTAGTAGACCTCACAGTGAAATGCTGAATACAACAGGTGTAGTAGACCTCACAGTGAAATGCTGAATACAACAGGTGTAGGTAGACGTTACAGTGAAATGCTGAATACAACAGGTGTAGTAGACCTTACAGTGAAATGCTGAATACAACAGGTGTAGTAGACCTCACAGTGAAATACTGAATACAACAGGTGTAGTAGACCTCACAGTGAAATGCTGAATACAACAGGTGTAGTAGACCTCACAGTGAAATGCTGAATACAACAGGTGTAGTAGACCTCACAGTGAAATGCTGAATACAACAGGTGTAGTAGACCTCACAGTGAAATGCTGAATACAACAGGTGTAGTAGACCTAACAGTGAAATGCCGAATACAACAGGTGTAGTAGACCTCACAGTGAAATGCTGAATACAACAGGTGTAGTAGACCTTACAGTGAAATGCTGAATACAACAGGTGTAGTAGACCTCACAGTGAAATGCTGAATACAACAGGTGTAGTAGACCTTACAGTGAAATGCTGAATACAACAGGTGTAGGTAGACCTTACAGTGAAATGCTGAATACAACAGGTGTAGTAGACCTTACAGTGAAATGCTGAATACAACAGGTGTAGTAGACCTTACAGTGAAATGCTGAATACAACAGGTGTAGTAGACCTCACAGTGAAATGCTGAATACAACAGGTGTAGTAGACCTTACAGTGAAATGCTGAATACAACAGGTGTAGGTAGACCTCACAGTGAAATGCTGAATACAACAGGTGTAGTAGACCTCACAGTGAAATGCTGAATACAACAGGTGTAGTAGACCTTACAGTGAAATGCTAAATACAACAGGTGTAGTAGACCTCACAGTGAAATGCTGAATACAACAGGTGTAGTAGACCTCACAGTGAAATGCTGAATACAACAGGTGTAGTAGACCTTACAGTGAAATGCTGAATACAACAGGTGTAGTAGACCTCACAGTGAAATGCTGAATACAACAGGTGTAGTAGACCTTACAGTGAAATGCAGAATACAACAGGTGTAGTAGACCTTACAGTGAAATGCTGAATACAACAGGTGTAGTAGACCTTACAGTGAAATGCTGAATACAACAGGTGTAGTAGACCTCACAGTGAAATGCTGAATACAACAGGTGTAGTAGACCTCACAGTGAAATGCTGAATACAACAGGTGTAGTAGACCTTACAGTGAAATGCTGAATACAACAGGTGTAGTAGACCTTACAGTGAAATGCTGAATACAACAGGTGTAGTAGACCTTACAGTGAAATACTGAATACAACAGGTGTAGTAGACCTTACAGTGAAATACTGAATACAACAGGTGTAGTAGACCTTACAGTGAAATGATGAATACAACAGGTGTAGTAGACCTTACAGTGAAATGCCCGAATACAACAGGTGTAGTAGACCTCACAGTGAAATGCTGAATACAACAGGTGTAGTAGACCTCACAGTGATATGCTGAATACAACAGGTGTAGTAGACCTCACAGTGAAATGCTGAATACAACAGGTGTAGTAGACCTCACAGTGAAATGCTGAATACAACAGGTGTAGTAGACCTCACAGTGAAATGCTGAATACAACAGGTGTAGTAGACCTCACAGTGAAACTGAATACAACAGGTGTGGTAGACCTCACAGTGAAATGCTGAATACAACAGGTGTAGTAGACCTCACAGTGAAATGCTGAATACAACAGGTGTAGTAGACCTTACAGTGAAATGCTGAATACAACAGGTGTAGTAGACCTCACAGTGAAATGCTGAATACAACAGGTGTAGTAGACCTCACAGTGAAATGCTGAATACAACAGGTGTAGTAGACCTTACAGTGAAATGCTGAATACAACAGGTGTAGTAGACCTCACAGTGAAATGCTGAATACAACAGGTGTAGTAGACCTCACAGTGAAATGCTGAATACAACAGGTGTAGTAGACCTTACAGTGAAATGCTGAATACAACAGGTGTAGTAGACCTCACAGTGAAATGCTGAATACAACAGGTGTAGTAGACCTTACAGTGAAATGCTGAATACAACAGGTGTAGGTAGACCTCACAGTGAAATGCTGAATACAACAGGTGTAGTAGATCTCACAGTGAAATGCTGAATACAACAGGTGTAGTAGACCTCACAGTGAAATGCTGAATACAACAGGTGTAGTAGACCTCACAGTGAAATGCTGAATACAACAGGTGTAGTAGACCTCACAGTGAAATGCTGAATACAACAGGTGTAGTAGACCTCACAGTGAAATGCTGAATACAACAGGTGTAGGTAGACCTTACAGTGAAATGCTGAATACAACAGGTGTAGTAGACCTTACAGTGAAATGCTGAATACAACAGGTGTAGTAGACCTCACAGTGAAATGCCGAATACAACAGGTGTAGTAGACCTCACAGTGAAATGCTGAATACAACAGGTGTAGTAGACCTTACAGTGATATGCTTAATACAACAGGTGTAGTAGACCTCACAGTGAAATGCTGAATACAACAGGTGTAGTAGACCTTACAGTGAAATGCTGAATACAACAGGTGTAGTAGACCTAACAGTGAAATGCTGAATACAACAGGTGTAGTAGACCTCACAGTGAAATGCTGAATACAACAGGTGTAGTAGACCTTACAGTGATATGCTTAATACAACAGGTGTAGTAGACCTCACAGTGAAATGCTGAATACAACAGGTGTAGTAGACCTTACAGTGAAATGCTGAATACAACAGGTGTAGTAGACCTCACAGTGAAATGCTGAATACAACAGGTGTAGTAGACCTCACAGTGATATGCTGAATACAACAGGTGTAGTAGACCTCACAGTGAAATGCTGAATACAACAGGTGTAGTAGACCTCACAGTGAAATGCTGAATACAACAGGTGTAGTAGACCTCACAGTGAAATGCTGAATACAACAGGTGTAGTAGACCTTACAGTGAAATGCTGAATACAACAGGTGTAGGTAGACCTTACAGTGAAATGCTGAATACAACAGGTGTAGTAGACCTTACAGTGAAATGCTGAATACAACAGGTGTAGTAGACCTTACAGTGAAATGCTGAATACAACAGGTGTAGTAGACCTCACAGTGAAATGCTGAATACAACAGGTGTAGTAGACCTCACAGTGAAATACTGAATACAACAGGTGTAGTAGACCTTACAGTGAAATGATGAATACAACAGGTGTAGTAGACCTTACAGTGAAATGCCCGAATACAACAGGTGTAGTAGACCTCACAGTGAAATGCTGAATACAACAGGTGTAGTAGACCTCACAGTGATATGCTGAATACAACAGGTGTAGTAGACCTCACAGTGAAATGCTGAATACAACAGGTGTAGTAGACCTAACAGTGAAATGCTGAATACAACAGGTGTAGTAGACCTTACAGTGAAATGCCCGAATACAACAGGTGTAGTAGACCTCACAGTGAAATGCTGAATACAACAGGTGTAGTAGACCTCACAGTGAAATGCTGAATACAACAGGTGTAGTAGACCTCACAGTGAAATGCTGAATACAACAGGTGTAGTAGACCTTACAGTGAAATGCTGAATACAACAGGTGTAGTAGACCTCACAGTGAAATGCTGAATACAACAGGTGTAGTAGACCTCACAGTGAAATGCTGAATACAACAGGTGTAGTAGACCTCACAGTGAAATGCTGAATACAACAGGTGTAGTAGACCTCACAGTGAAATGCTGAATACAACAGGTGTAGTAGACCTCACAGTGAAATGCTGAATACAACAGGTGTAGTAGACCTCACAGTGAAATGCTGAATACAACAGGTGTAGTAGACCTTACAGTGAAATGCTGAATACAACAGGTGTAGTAGACCTCACAGTGAAATGCTGAATACAACAGGTGTAGGTAGACCTTACAGTGAAATGCTGAATACAACAGGTGTAGTAGACCTCACAGTGAAATGCTGAATACAACAGGTGTAGTAGACCTCACAGTGAAATGCTGAATACAACAGGTGTAGTAGACCTTACAGTGAAATGCTGAATACAACAGGTGTAGTAGACCTTACAGTGAAATGCTGAATACAACAGGTGTAGTAGACCTTACAGTGAAATGCTGAATACAACAGGTGTAGTAGACCTTACAGTGAAATGCTGAATACAACAGGTGTAGGTAGACCTTACAGTGAAATGCTGAATACAACAGGTGTAGTAGACCTCACAGTGAAATGCTGAATACAACAGGTGTAGTAGACCTCACAGTGAAATGCTGAATACAACAGGTGTAGTAGACCTCACAGTGAAATGCTGAATACAACAGGTGTAGTAGACCTTACAGTGAAATGCTGAATACAACAGGTGTAGACCTCACAGTGAAATGCTGAATACAACAGGTGTAGACCTCACAGTGAAATGCTGAATACAACAGGTGTAGTAGACCTTACAGTGAAATGCTGAATACAACAGGTGTAGGTAGACCTTACAGTGAAATGCTTACTTACAAGCCCCTAACCAACAATGCAGTTTAAAAAATGTAATATAAAAGTAAAAAGTAATTAAAGAGCAGCATTAAAATAGCGAGACTATATACAGGGGGGTACCGTTACAGAGTCAATGTGCAGGGACACCGGTTAGTTGAGGTAATATGTACATGTAGGTAGAGTTATTAAAGTGACTATTGATAGATGACAACAACAGAGAGTAGCAGCGGTGTGGAGAGGGGAGGGGGGGTGCAAATATTCTGGGTAACCATTTGACTAGATGTTCAGGAAGCTTATGTCTTGGGGGTAGAAGCTGTTTAGAAGCATCTTGGACCTAGACTTGGCGCTACGGTACCGCTTGCCGTGCGGTAGCAGAGAGAACAGTCTATGACTAGGGTGGCTGGAGTCTGACACTTTTTAGGGCCTGGATGGCAGGAAGCTTGGCCCCAGTGATGTACTGGGTCGTTCCTCTAGCGCCTTCCAGTCAGAGGCCTGTCACGGTTGTTGTAAGAGACGGACCAAGGCGCAGCGTGTGTTTAGTTCCACATTATTTAAAGTGAAACTACTTCAACAAAACAAATAACAAGCAACAAAACGTGACTAAGTGGTGCAACAAGCACAACACCAAACACAGGTGGGAGAAATGGCTACCTAAATATGATCCCCAATTAGAGGCAACGATTACCAGCTGCCTCTAATTGGGAACCATACAAAACACCAACATAGAAATATTGAACTAGAACACCCCCTAGTCACACCCTGACCTACTACACCATAGAGAACCAAGGGCTCTCTATGGTCAGGGCGTGACAAGGCCGAGCAGTTGCCATACCAGGCAGTGATGCAACCATTCAGGATGCCGTCGATGGTGCAGCTGTAGAACCTTTTGAGGATCTGAGGAACTATGCCAAATCTTTTCAGTCTCCTGAGGGGGAATAGGTTTTGTCGTGCCCTCTTCACGATTGTCTTGGTGTGCTTGGACCATGTTAGTTTGTTGGTGATGTGGACACCAGGGAACTTGAAGCTCTCAACGTGCTCCTCTACAGCCCCGTCGATGAGAATGAGGACGTGTTCGGTTCTCCTTTTTCCTGCAGTCCACAATCATCTCCTTAGTCTTGCTCACGTTGAGGGATAGGTTGTTATTCTGGCACCACCCGGCCAGGTCTCTGACCTCCCTATAGGCTGTCTCGTTGTTGTCGGTGATCAGGCCTAACACTGGTGTGTCATCGGCAACATTAATGATGGTTTTGGAGTCATACCTGGCCGTGCAGTCATGATTGAACAGGGAGTACAGGAGGGGACTGAGCACGCACCCCTGAGGAGCCCCCGTGTTGAGGATCAGCGTGGAGGATGTTTTTGTTACCTACCCTTACCACCTGGGGGCGGCCCGTCAGGAAGTCCAGGACCCAGCTGCAGAGGAAGGTGTTTAGTCTCAGGGTCCTTAGCTTAGTGATGAGCTTTGAGGGCACTATGGTGTTGAACGCTGAGCTGTAGTCAACGAATAGCATTCTCACATAGCGGTTCCTTTTGTCCAGGTGGGAAAGGGCAGTGTGGAGTGCAATAGAGATTGCATCATCTATGGTTCTGTTGGGGAGGTATGCATATTGTAGTGGGTCTAGAGTTTCTGGGATAATGGTGTTGATATGAGCCATGACCAGCCTTTCAAAGCACTTAAGGGCTACAGACGTGAGTGCTACGGGTCAGTAGTCATTTAGGCAAGTTCTTGGTCACCTCCCTGACCTAGGCCCTTCTCCACCCGATTTCTCAGTTTGTGCGGTCTGCCAACTCTAGGAGGAGTCTTGGTGGTTCCGAACTTCTTCCATTTAAGAATGATGGAGGCCACTGTAACACTGCATGCAGACATACGCTGTCAACTGTGGGACCGTATATAGACAGGTGTGTGCCTTTCCAAATCATGTCCAATCAAATGAATTTACCACAGGTGGACTCCAATCAAGTTGTAGAAACATCTCAAGGATGATCAATGGAAACAGGATGCACCTGAACTCAATGTAGAGGCTCATAGTAAAGTGTCTGAATACTTTTATTTTTAATACATTTGCTCAAATTTCTTAAAACCTGTTTTTGCTTTGTCATTATGGGGTGTTGTGTGAAGATTGAGGAGGCAAATGTTTTTATGTAATCCATTTTAGAATAAGACTAACGTAACAAAATGTGGAAAAAAGTCAAGGGGTCTGAATCCTTTCTAAATGGCTTAATCGAATGCTTTCCCTAAAATAATGCACTTAAATCAACATGTGGCACATCATTGAGCACGTTACACATCATTAAATATATTGACGCAAACATTACAGACAGTAGCGTACAAATAGTTCATCTAAACTCAATTGAAATAAAATAAAATTGACTAAAATATAATTCCAATATATAGGTCTGTGTAGCCTGTAATGAATTTATATTTGAATACAGTCATCTGGGTTTTCATTGGAGCATCTTTATATCCTTCTCTTGTCATGTAATTAGTGATGTATTACGTAAAGATGGTGTATTACGTAAAGATGGCGTATTACGTAAAGATGATGTATTCCGTAAAGATGATGTATTCCGTAAAGATGATGTATTCCGTAAAGATGATGTACTACGTAAAGATGGTGTATTATGTAAAGATGATGTATTACGTAAAGATGGTGTATTACGTAAAGATGGTGTATTACGTAAAGATTATGTATTATGTAAAGATTATGTATTACGTAAAGATGGCGTATTACGTAAAGATGATGTATTACGTAAAGATGGTGTATTACGTAAAGATGGTGTATTATGTCATTAATTATGTATTACGTAAAGAATAATGTATTATATAAAGATGGTGTATTACGTAAAGATGATGTATTATATAAAGATGATGCATTATGTAAAGATGGCATATTACGTAAAGATGGCATATTACGTAAAGATGATGCATTACGTAAAGATGATGCATTACGTAAAGATGGCATATTACGTAAAGATGGCGTATTACGTAAAGATGGCGTATTACGTAAAGATGGCATATTACGTAAAGATGGCGTATTACGTAAAGATGGCATATTACGTAAAGATGGTGTATTACGTAAAGATGGCGTATTACGTAAAGATGGCATATTACGTAAAGATGGCGTATTACGTAAAGATGGCGTATTACGTAAAGATGGCATATTACGTAAAGATGGTGTATTACGTGAAGATGGTGTATTATGTAAAGATGGTGTATTACGTAAAGATGGTGTATTATGTAAAGATGGTGTATTACGTAAAGATGGCATATTACGTAAAGATGGCGTATTACGTAATGATGGTGTATTACGTGAAGATGGTGTATTATGTAAAGATGGTGTATTACGTAAAGATGGTGTATTATGTAAAGATGGTGTATTATGTAAAGATGGTGTATTACGTAAAGATGGTGTATTATGTAAAGATGGTGTATTATGTAAAGATGGTGTATTACGTAAAGATGGTGTATTATGTAAAGATGGTGTATTATGTAAAGATGGCATATTACGTAAAGATTATGCATTACGTAAAGATGATGCATTACGTAAAGATGGCATATTACGTAAAGATGGCGTATTACGTAAAGATGGCGTATTACGTAAAGCTGGCATATTACGTAAAGATGGCGTATTACGTAAAGATGGCATATTACGTAAAGATGGTGTATTACATAAAGATGGCGTATTACGTAAAGATGGCATATTACGTAAAGATGGTGTATTACGTAAAGATGGCGTATTACGTAAAGATGGCATATTACGTAAAGATGGCGTATTACGTAATGATGGTGTATTACGTGAAGATGGTGTATTATGTAAAGATGGTGTATTACGTAAAGATGGTGTATTATGTAAAGATGGTGTATTACGTAAAGATGGCATATTACGTAAAGATGGCGTATTACGTAATGATGGTGTATTACGTGAAGATGGTGTATTATGTAAAGATGGTGTATTACGTAAAGATGGTGTATTATGTAAAGACGGTGTGTTACGTAAAGATGGTGTGTTACGTAAAGACGGTGTGTTACGTAAAGATGATTTAGTATGTAAAGATGTTGTGTTACGTAAAGATAGCGTGTTGTGTAAAGATGGTGTATTATGTAAAGATGGTGTGTATTGTGTAAAGATGATGTATTGTGTAAAGATGGTGTGTATTGTGTAAAGATGATGTATTGTGTAAAGATGGTGTGTATTGTGTAAAGATTATGTATTGTGTAAAGATGATGTGTAATGTGTAAAGATGATGTGTACTGGGTAAAGATGGTGTATAGTGGAGATCTTCACGGAAGGGCAAAAAAAGCCCAGCCCAGTCTCTCTCCCTGTCCTGTATCAGCCCAGTCTCTCTCCCTGTCCTGTATCAGCCCAGTCTCTCTCCCTGTCCTGTATCAGCCCAGTCTCTCTCCCTGTCCTGTATCAGCCCAGTCTCTCTCCCTGTCCTGTACCAGCCCAGTCTCTCTCCCTGTCCTGTACCAGCCCAGTCTCTCTCCCTGTCCTGTACCAGCCCAGTCTCTCTCCCTGTATCAGCCCAGTCTCTCTCCCTGTCCTGTACCAGCCCAGTCTCTCTCCCTGTCCTGTATCAGCCCAGTCTCTCTCCCTGTCCTGTACCAGCCCAGTCTCTCTCCCTGTCCCTGTACCAGCCCAGTCTCTCTCCCTGTCCCTGTATCAGCCCAGTCTCTCTCCCTGTCCCTGTATCAGCCCAGTCTCTCTCCCTGTCCCTGTACCAGCCCAGTCTCTCTCCCTGTCCCTGTACCAGCCCAGTCTCTCTCCCTGTCCCTGTATCAGCCCAGTCTCTCTCCCTGTCCCTGTACCAGCCCAGTCTCTCTCCCTGTATCAGCCCAGTCTCTCTCCCTGTCCTGTACCAGCCCAGTCTCTCTCCCTGTCCCTGTACCAGCCCAGTCTCTCTCCCTGTCCCTGTATCAGCCCAGTCTCTCTCCCTGTCCCTGTACCAGCCCAGTCTCTCTCCCTGTATCAACCCAGTCTCTCTCCCTGTCCTGTATCAGCCCAGTCTCTCTCCCTGTCCTGTACCAGCCCAGTCTCTCTCCCTGTCCTGTACCAGCCCAGTCTCTCTCCCTGTCCTGTACCAGCCCAGTCTCTCTCCCTGTCCTGTATCAGCCCAGTCTCTCTCCCTGTCCTGTAGCAGCCCAGTCTCTCTCCCTGTCCTGTACCAGCCCAGTCTCTCTCCCTGTCCTGTACCAGCCCAGTCTCTCTCCCTGTCCTGTATCAGCCCAGTCTCTCTCCCTGTCCTGTGTCAGCCCAGTCTCTCTCCCTGTATCAGCCCAGTCTCTCTCCCTGTCCTGTATCAGCCCAGTCTCTCTCCCTGTCCTGTACCAGCCCAGTCTCTCTCCCTGTCCTGTACCAGCCCAGTCTCTCTCCCTGTCCTGTATCAGCCCAGTCTCTCTCCCTGTCCTGTATCAGCCCAGTCTCTCTCCCTGTATCAGCCCAGTCTCTCTCCCTGTCCTGTACCAGCCCAGTCTCTCTCCCTGTATCAGCCCAGACTCTCTCCCTGTCCTGTATCAGCCCAGTCTCTCTCCCTGTATCAGCCCAGTCTCTCTCCCTGTCCTGTATCAGCCCAGTCTCTCCGCCTGTCCTGTATCAGCCCAGTCTCTCTGCCTGTCCTGTAGCAGCCCAGTCTCTCTGCCTGTCCTGTATCAGCCCAGTCTCTCTGCCTGTCCTGTAGCAGCCCAGTCTCTCTGCCTGTCCTGTAGCAGCCCAGTCTCTCTGCCTGTCCTGTATCAGCCCAGTCTCTCTGCCTGTCCTGTATCAGCCCAGTCTCTCTCCCTGTCCTGTACCAGCCCAGTCTCTCTCCCTGTCCTGTATCAGCCCAGTCTCTCTCCCTGTCCTGTACCAGCCCAGTCTCTCTCCCTGTCCTGTACCAGCCCAGTCTCTCTCCCTGTCCTGTACCAGCCCAGTCTCTCTCCCTGTCCTGTACCAGCCCAGTCTCTCTCCCTGTCCTGTATCAGCCCAGTCTCTCTCCCTGTCCTGTAGCAGCCCAGTCTCTCTCCCTGTCCTGTACCAGCCCAGTCTCTCTCCCTGTCCTGTACCAGCCCAGTCTCTCTCCCTGTCCTGTATCAGCCCAGTCTCTCTCCCTGTCCTGTACCAGCCCAGTCTCTCTCCCTGTATCAGCCCAGTCTCTCTCCCTGTCCTGTACCAGCCCAGTCTCTCTCCATGTATCAGCCCAGACTCTCTCCCTGTCCCTGTACCAGCCCAGTCTCTCTCCCTGTATCAGCCCAGTCTCTCTGCCTGTCCTGTAGCAGCCCAGTCTCTCTGCCTGTCCTGTATCAGCCCAGTCTCTCTGCCTGTCCTGTATCAGCACAGTCTCTCTGCCTGTCCTGTATCAGCACAGTCTCTCTGCCTGTCCTGTATCAGCCCAGTCTCTCTCCCTGTCCTGTACCAGCCCAGTCTCTCTCCCTGTCCTGTAGCAGCCCAGTCTCTCTCCCTGTCCTGTATCAGCCCAGTCTCTCTCCCTGTCCTGTATCAGCCCAGTCTCTCTCCCTGTCCTGTATCAGCCCAGTCTCTCTCCCTGTCCTGTACCAGCCCAGTCTCTCTCCCTGTCCCTGTATCAGCCCAGTCTCTCTCCCTGTCCTGTACCAGCCCAGTCTCTCTCCCTGTCCTGTATCAGCCCAGTCTCTCTCCCTGTCCTGTATCAGCCCAGTCTCTCTCCCTGTCCCTGTATCAGCCCAGTCTCTCTCCCTGTCCTGTACCAGCCCAGTCTCTCTCCCTGTCCCTGTACCAGCCCAGTCTCTCTCCCTGTCCCTGTACCAGCCCAGTCTCTCTCCCTGTCCCTGTATCAGCCCAGTCTCTCTCCCTGTCCTGTACCAGCCCAGTCTCTCTCCCTGTCCCTGTACCAGCCCAGTCTCTCTCCCTGTCCCTGTATCAGCCCAGTCTCTCTCCCTGTCCTGTATAAGCCCAGTCTCTCTCCCTGTCCCTGTATCAGCCCAGTCTCTCTCCCTGTCCTGTACCAGCCCAGTCTCTCTCCCTGTCCTGTACCAGCCCAGTCTCTCTCTCTGTCCTGTACCAGCCCAGTCTCTCTCCCTGTCCTGTATCAGCCCAGTCTCTCTCCCTGTCCCTGTATCAGCCCAGTCTCTCTCCCTGTCCTGTATCAGCCCAGTCTCTCTCCCTGTATCAGCCCAGTCTCTCTCCCTGTCCTGTATCAGCCCAGTCTCTCTCCCTGTATCATCCCAGTCTCTCTCCCTGTCCTGTATCAGCCCAGTCTCTCTCCCTGTCCTGTATCAGCCCAGTCTCTCTCCCTGTCCTGTACCAGCCCAGTCTCTCTCCCTGTCCTGTACCAGCCCAGTCTCTCTCCCTGTCCTGTATCAGCCCAGTCTCTCTCCCTGTCCTGTACCAGCCCAGTCTCTCTCCCTGTCCTGTATCAGCCCAGTCTCTCTCCCTGTCCTGTACCAGCCCAGTCTCTCTCCCTGTACCAGCCCAGTCTCTCTCCCTGTCCTGTATCAGCCCAGTCTCTCTCCCTGTCCTGTATCAGCCCAGTCTCTCTCCCTGTCCTGTATCAGCCCAGTCTCTCTCCCTGTCCTGTATCAGCCCAGTCTCTCTCCCTGTCCTGTGTCAGCCCAGTCACTCTCCCTGTCCTGTAGCAGCCCAGTCTCTCTCCCTGTCCTGTACCAGCCCAGTCTCTCTCCCTGTCCTGTACCAGCCCAGTCTCTCTCCCTGTATCAGCCCAGTCTCTCTCCCTGTCCTGTATCAGCCCAGTCTCTCTCCCTGTCCTGTAGCAGCCCAGTCTCTCTCCCTGTCCTGTACCAGCCCAGTCTCTCTCCCTGTCCTGTACCAGCCCAGTCTCTCTCCCTGTCCTGTATCAGCCCAGTCTCTCTCCCTGTCCTGTACCAGCCCAGTCTCTCTCCCTGTATCAGCCCAGTCTCTCTCCCTGTCCTGTACCAGCCCAGTCTCTCTCCCTGTATCAGCCCAGACTCTCTCCCTGTCCCTGTACCAGCCCAGTCTCTCTCCCTGTATCAGCCCAGTCTCTCTGCCTGTCCTGTAGCAGCCCAGTCTCTCTGCCTGTCCTGTATCAGCCCAGTCTCTCTGCCTGTCCTGTATCAGCACAGTCTCTCTGCCTGTCCTGTATCAGCCCAGTCTCTCTCCCTGTCCTGTACCAGCCCAGTCTCTCTCCCTGTCCTGTAGCAGCCCAGTCTCTCTCCCTGTCCTGTATCAGCCCAGTCTCTCTCCCTGTCCTGTATCAGCCCAGTCTCTCTCCCTGTCCTGTATCAGCCCAGTCTCTCTCCCTGTCCTGTACCAGCCCAGTCTCTCTCCCTGTCCCTGTATCAGCCCAGTCTCTCTCCCTGTCCTGTACCAGCCCAGTCTCTCTCCCTGTCCTGTATCAGCCCAGTCTCTCTCCCTGTCCTGTATCAGCCCAGTCTCTCTCCCTGTCCCTGTATCAGCCCAGTCTCTCTCCCTGTCCTGTACCAGCCCAGTCTCTCTCCCTGTCCCTGTACCAGCCCAGTCTCTCTCCCTGTCCCTGTACCAGCCCAGTCTCTCTCCCTGTCCCTGTATCAGCCCAGTCTCTCTCCCTGTCCTGTACCAGCCCAGTCTCTCTCCCTGTCCCTGTACCAGCCCAGTCTCTCTCCCTGTCCCTGTATCAGCCCAGTCTCTCTCCCTGTCCTGTATAAGCCCAGTCTCTCTCCCTGTCCCTGTATCAGCCCAGTCTCTCTCCCTGTCCTGTACCAGCCCAGTCTCTCTCCCTGTCCTGTACCAGCCCAGTCTCTCTCTCTGTCCTGTACCAGCCCAGTCTCTCTCCCTGTCCTGTATCAGCCCAGTCTCTCTCCCTGTCCCTGTATCAGCCCAGTCTCTCTCCCTGTCCTGTATCAGCCCAGTCTCTCTCCCTGTATCAGCCCAGTCTCTCTCCCTGTCCTGTATCAGCCCAGTCTCTCTCCCTGTATCATCCCAGTCTCTCTCCCTGTCCTGTATCAGCCCAGTCTCTCTCCCTGTCCTGTATCAGCCCAGTCTCTCTCCCTGTCCTGTACCAGCCCAGTCTCTCTCCCTGTCCTGTACCAGCCCAGTCTCTCTCCCTGTCCTGTATCAGCCCAGTCTCTCTCCCTGTCCTGTACCAGCCCAGTCTCTCTCCCTGTCCTGTATCAGCCCAGTCTCTCTCCCTGTCCTGTACCAGCCCAGTCTCTCTCCCTGTACCAGCCCAGTCTCTCTCCCTGTCCTGTATCAGCCCAGTCTCTCTCCCTGTCCTGTATCAGCCCAGTCTCTCTCCCTGTCCTGTATCAGCCCAGTCTCTCTCCCTGTCCTGTATCAGCCCAGTCTCTCTCCCTGTCCTGTGTCAGCCCAGTCACTCTCCCTGTCCTGTAGCAGCCCAGTCTCTCTCCCTGTCCTGTACCAGCCCAGTCTCTCTCCCTGTCCTGTACCAGCCCAGTCTCTCTCCCTGTATCAGCCCAGTCTCTCTCCCTGTCCTGTACCAGCCCAGTCTCTCTCCCTGTCCCTGTACCAGCCCAGTCTCTCTCCCTGTATCAGCCCAGTCTCTCTCCCTGTCCTGTACCAGCCCAGTCTCTCTCCCTGTCCCTGTACCAGCCCAGTCTCTCTCCCTGTATCACCCCAGTCTCTCTCCCTGTCCTGTACCAGCCCAGTCTCTCTCCCTGTCCCTGTACCAGCCCAGTCTCTCTCCCTGTATCAGCCCAGTCTCTCTCCCTGTATCAGCCCAGTCTCTCTCCCTGTCCCTGTACCAGCCCAGTCTCTCTCCCTGTATCAGCCCAGTCTTTCTCCCTGTCCTGTACCAGCCCAGTCTCTCTCCCTGTCCTGTATCAGCCCAGTCTCTCTCCCTGTCCTGTACCAGCCCAGTCTCTCTCCCTGTCCTGTATCAGCCCAGTCTCTCTCCCTGTATCTGCCCAGTCTCTCTCCCTGTCCTGTATCAGCCCAGTCTCTCTCCCTGTCCTGTACCAGCCCAGTCTCTCTCCCTGTCCTGTATCAGCCCAGTCTCTCTCCCTGTCCTGTGTCAGCCCAGTCTCTCGCCCTGTCCTGTACCAGCCCAGTCTCTCTCCCTGTCCTGTACCAGCCCAGTCTCTCTCCCTGTCCTGTATCAGCCCAGCCTCTCTCCCTGTATCAGCCCAGTCTCTCTCCCTGTCCTGTAGCAGCCCAGTCTCTCTCCCTGTCCTGTACCAGCCCAGTCTCTCTCCCTGTCCTGTACCAGCCCAGTCTCTCTCCCTGTCCTGTATCAGCCCAGCCTCTCTCCCTGTATCAGCCCAGTCTCTCTCCCTGTATCAGCCCAGTCTCTCTCCCTGTCCTGTACCAGCCCAGTCTCTCTCCCTGTATCAGCCCAGTCTCTCTCCCTGTCCTGTATCAGCCCAGTCTCTCTCCCTGTCCTGTACCAGCCCAGTCTCTCTCCCTGTATCAGCCCAGTCTTTCTCCCTGTCCTGTACCAGCCCAGTCTCTCTCCCTGTCCTGTATCAGCCCAGTCTCTCTCCCTGTCCTGTACCAGCCCAGTCTCTCTCCCTGTCCTGTATCAGCCCAGTCTCTCTCCCTGTATCAGCCCAGTCTCTCTCCCTGTCCTGTATCAGCCCAGTCTCTCTCCCTGTCCTGTACCAGCCCAGTCTCTCTCCCTGTCCTGTACCAGCCCAGTCTCTCTCCCTGTCCTGTATCAGCCCAGTCTCTCTCCCTGTCCTGTACCAGCCCAGTCTCTCTCCCTGTCCTGTATCAGCCCAGTCTCTCTCCCTGTCCTGTATCAGCCCAGTCTCTCTCCCTGTCCTGTATCAGCCCAGTCTCTCTCCCTGTCCTGTATCAGCCCAGTCTCTCTTCCTGTCCTGTATCAGCCCAGTCTCTCTCCCTGTCCTGTGTCAGCCCAGTCACTCTCCCTGTCCTGTAGCAGCCCAGTCTCTCTCCCTGTCCTGTACCAGCCCAGTCTCTCTCCCTGTCCTGTACCAGCCCAGTCTCTCTCCCTGTATCAGCCCAGTCTCTCTCCCTGTCCTGTACCAGCCCAGTCTCTCTCCCTGTCCCTGTACCAGCCCAGTCTCTCTCCCTGTATCAGCCCAGTCTCTCTCCCTGTCCTGTACCAGCCCAGTCTCTCTCCCTGTCCCTGTACCAGCCCAGTCTCTCTCCCTGTATCAGCCCAGTCTCTCTCCCTGTCCTGTACCAGCCCAGTCTCTCTCCCTGTATCAGCCCAGTCTCTCTCCCTGTCCCTGTACCAGCCCAGTCTCTCTCCCTGTATCAGCCCAGTCTTTCTCCCTGTCCTGTACCAGCCCAGTCTCTCTCCCTGTCCTGTATCAGCCCAGCCTCTCTCCCTGTATCAGCCCAGTCTCTCTCCCTGTCCTGTAGCAGCCCAGTCTCTCTCCCTGTCCTGTACCAGCCCAGTCTCTCTCCCTGTCCTGTACCAGCCCAGTCTCTCTCCCTGTCCTGTATCAGCCCAGCCTCTCTCCCTGTATCAGCCCAGTCTCTCTCCCTGTCCTGTACCAGCCCAGTCTCTCTCCCTGTATCAGCCCAGTCTCTCTCCCTGTCCTGTATCAGCCCAGTCTCTCTCCCTGTCCTGTACCAGCCCAGTCTCTCTCCCTGTATCAGCCCAGTCTCTCTCCCTGTATCAGCCCAGTCTTTCTCCCTGTCCTGTACCAGCCCAGTCTCTCTCCCTGTCCTGTATCAGCCCAGTCTCTCTCCCTGTCCTGTACCAGCCCAGTCTCTCTCCCTGTCCTGTATCAGCCCAGTCTCTCTCCCTGTATCAGCCCAGTCTCTCTCCCTGTCCTGTATCAGCCCAGTCTCTCTCCCTGTCCTGTACCAGCCCAGTCTCTCTCCCTGTCCTGTACCAGCCCAGTCTCTCTCCCTGTCCTGTATCAGCCCAGTCTCTCTCCCTGTCCTGTACCAGCCCAGTCTCTCTCCCTGTACCAGCCCAGTCTCTCTCCCTGTCCTGTATCAGCCCAGTCTCTCTCCCTGTCCTGTATCAGCCCAGTCTCTCTCCCTGTCCTGTATCAGCCCAGTCTCTCTCCCTGTCCTGTATCAGCCCAGTCTCTCTCCCTGTCCTGTGTCAGCCCAGTCACTCTCCCTGTCCTGTAGCAGCCCAGTCTCTCTCCCTGTCCTGTACCAGCCCAGTCTCTCTCCCTGTCCTGTACCAGCCCAGTCTCTCTCCCTGTATCAGCCCAGTCTCTCTCCCTGTCCTGTACCAGCCCAGTCTCTCTCCCTGTCCCTGTACCAGCCCAGTCTCTCTCCCTGTATCAGCCCAGTCTCTCTCCCTGTCCTGTACCAGCCCAGTCTCTCTCCCTGTCCCTGTACCAGCCCAGTCTCTCTCCCTGTATCATCCCAGTCTCTCTCCCTGTCCTGTACCAGCCCAGTCTCTCTCCCTGTATCAGCCCAGTCTCTCTCCCTGTCCCTGTACCAGCCCAGTCTCTCTCCCTGTATCAGCCCAGTCTTTCTCCCTGTCCTGTACCAGCCCAGTCTCTCTCCCTGTCCTGTATCAGCCCAGTCTCTCTCCCTGTCCTGTATCAGCCCAGTCTCTCTCCCTGTCCTGTACCAGCCCAGTCTCTCTCCCTGTCCTGTATCAGCCCAGTCTCTCTCCCTGTATCAGCCCAGTCTCTCTCCCTGTCCTGTATCAGCCCAGTCTCTCTCCCTGTCCTGTACCAGCCCAGTCTCTCTCCCTGTCCTGTATCAGCCCAGTCTCTCTCCCTGTCCTGTGTCAGCCCAGTCTCTCTCCCTGTCCTGTACCAGCCCAGTCTCTCTCCCTGTCCTGTACCAGCCCAGTCTCTCTCCCTGTCCTGTACCAGCCCAGTCTCTCTCCCTGTCCTGTACCAGCCCAGTCTCTCTCCCTGTCCTGTATCAGCCCAGTCTCTCTCCCTGTATCAGCCCAGTCTCTCTCCCTGTCCTGTATCAGCCCAGTCTCTCTCCCTGTCCTGTACCAGCCCAGTCTCTCTCCCTGTCCTGTATCAGCCCAGTCTCTCTCCCTGTCCTGTGTCAGCCCAGTCTCTCTCCCTGTCCTGTACCAGCCCAGTCTCTCTCCATGTCCTGTATCAGCCCAGTCTCTCTCCCTGTCCTGTGTCAGCCCAGTCTCTCTCCCTGTCCTGTACCAGCCCAGTCTCTCTCCCTGTCCTGTACCAGCCCAGTCTCTCTCCCTGTCCTGTACCAGCCCAGTCTCTCTC
Source organism: Salvelinus alpinus (assembly GCF_045679555.1). Classification (NCBI taxonomy): domain Eukaryota; kingdom Metazoa; phylum Chordata; class Actinopteri; order Salmoniformes; family Salmonidae; genus Salvelinus; species Salvelinus alpinus. Next base: position 51,735,823 of record NC_092107.1, on the reverse strand, counting down.
CCTGTCCTGTACCAGCCCAGTCTCTCTCCCTGTCCTGTATCAGCCCAGTCTCTCTCCCTGTATCAGCCCAGTCTCTCTCCCTGTCCTGTATCAGCCCAGTCTCTCTCCCTGTCCTGTACCAGCCCAGTCTCTCTCCCTGTCCTGTATCAGCCCAGTCTCTCTCCCTGTCCTGTGTCAGCCCAGTCTCTCTCCCTGTCCTGTACCAGCCCAGTCTCTCTCCCTGTCCTGTACCAGCCCAGTCTCTCTCCCTGTCCTGTATCAGCCCAGCCTCTCTCCCTGTATCAGCCCAGTCTCTCTCCCTGTCCTGTAGCAGCCCAGTCTCTCTCCCTGTCCTGTACCAGCCCAGTCTCTCTCCCTGTCCTGTACCAGCCCAGTCTCTCTCCCTGTCCTGTATCAGCCCAGCCTCTCTCCCTGTACCAGCCCAGTCTCTCTCCCTGTATCAGCCCAGTCTCTCTCCCTGTCCTGTATCAGCCCAGTCTCTCTCCCTGTCCTGTACCAGCCCAGTCTCTCTCCCTGTCCTGTATCAGCCCAGTCTCTCTCCCTGTCCTGTACCAGCCCAGTCTCTCTCCCTGTCCTGTATCAGCCCAGTCTCTCTCCCTGTCCCTGTATCAGCCCAGTCTCTCTCCCTGTCCTGTATCAGCCCAGTCTCTCTCCCTGTATCAGCCCAGTCTCTCTCCCTGTCCTGTATCAGCCCAGTCTCTCTCCCTGTATCATCCCAGTCTCTCTCCCTGTCCTGTATCAGCCCAGTCTCTCTCCCTGTCCTGTACCAGCCCAGTCTCTCTCCCTGTCCTGTGTCAGCCCAGTCTCTCTCCCTGTCCTGTGTCAGCCCAGCCTCTCTCCCTGTATCAGCCCAGTCTCTCTCCCTGTATCAGCCCAGTCTCTCTCCCTGTCCTGTATCAGCCCAGTCTCTCTCCCTGTCCTGTACCAGCCCAGTCTCTCTCCCTGTATCAGCCCAGTCTTTCTCCCTGTCCTGTACCAGCCCAGTCTCTCTCCCTGTCCTGTATCAGCCCAGACTCTCTCCCTGTCCTGTACCAGCCCAGTCTCTCTCCCTGTCCTGTATCAGCCCAGTCTCTCTCCCTGTATCAGCCCAGTCTCTCTCCCTGTCCTGTATCAGCCCAGTCTCTCTCCCTGTCCTGTACCAGCCCAGTCTCTCTCCCTGTCCTGTACCAGCCCAGTCTCTCTCCCTGTCCTGTACCAGCCCAGTCTCTCTCCCTGTCCTGTATCAGCCCAGTCTCTCTCCCTGTCCTGTACCAGCCCAGTCTCTCTCCCTGTACCAGCCCAGTCTCTCTCCCTGTCCTGTATCAGCCCAGTCTCTCTCCCTGTACCAGCCCAGTCTCTCTCCCTGTCCTGTATCAGCCCAGTCTCTCTCCCTGTCCTGTATCAGCCCAGTCTCTCTCCCTGTCCTGTGTCAGCCCAGTCACTCTCCCTGTCCTGTAGCAGCCCAGTCTCTCTCCCTGTCCTGTACCAGCCCAGTCTCTCTCCCTGTCCTGTACCAGCCCAGTCTCTCTCCCTGTATCAGCCCAGTCTCTCTCCCTGTCCTGTACCAGCCCAGTCTCTCTCCCTGTCCTGTACCAGCCCAGTCTCTCTCCCTGTCCCTGTACCAGCCCAGTCTCTCTCCCTGTATCAGCCCAGTCTCTCTCCCTGTCCTGTACCAGCCCAGTCTCTCTCCCTGTCCCTGTACCAGCCCAGTCTCTCTCCCTGTATCAGCCCAGTCTCTCTCCCTGTCCCTGTACCAGCCCAGTCTCTCTCCCTGTCCCTGTACCAGCCCAGTCTCTCTCCCTGTATCAGCCCAGTCTCTCTCCCTGCCCTGTACCAGCCCAGTCTCTCTCCCTGTATCAGCCCAGTCTCTCTCCCTGTCCCTGTACCAGCCCAGTCTCTCTCCCTGTATCAGCCCAGTCTTTCTCCCTGTCCTGTACCAGCCCAGTCTCTCTCCCTGTCCTGTATCAGCCCAGTCTCTCTCCCTGTCCTGTATCAGCCCAGTCTCTCTCCCTGTCCTGTACCAGCCCAGTCTCTCTCCCTGTCCTGTATCAGCCCAGTCTCTCTCCCTGTATCAGCCCAGTCTCTCTCCCTGTCCTGTATCAGCCCAGTCTCTCTCCCTGTCCTGTACCAGCCCAGTCTCTCTCCCTGTCCTGTATCAGCCCAGTCTCTCTCCCTGTCCTGTGTCAGCCCAGTCTCTCTCCCTGTCCTGTACCAGCCCAGTCTCTCTCCCTGTCCTGTACCAGCCCAGTCTCTCTCCCTGTCCTGTACCAGCCCAGTCTCTCTCCCTGTATCAGCCCAGTCTCTCTCCCTGTCCTGTACCAGCCCAGTCTCTCTCCCTGTATCAGCCCAGTCTCTCTCCCTGTATCAGCCCAGTCTCTCTCCCTGTCCTGTACCAGCCCAGTCTCTCTCCCTGTATCAGCCCAGTCTCTCTCCCTGTCCTGTACCAGCCCAGTCTCTCTCCCTGTATCAGCCCAGTCTCTCTCCCTGTCCCTGTATCAGCCCAGCCTCTCTCCCTGTATCAGCCCAGTCTCTCTCCCTGTCCTGTAGCAGCCCAGTCTCTCTCCCTGTCCTGTACCAGCCCAGTCTCTCTCCCTGTCCTGTACCAGCCCAGTCTCTCTCCCTGTCCTGTATCAGCCCAGCCTCTCTCCCTGTATCAGCCCAGTCTCTCTCCCTGTCCTGTACCAGCCCAGTCTCTCTCCCTGTATCAGCCCAGTCTCTCTCCCTGTCCTGTATCAGCCCAGTCTCTCTCCCTGTCCTGTACCAGCCCAGTCTCTCTCCCTGTATCAGCCCAGTCTTTCTCCCTGTCCTGTACCAGCCCAGTCTCTCTCCCTGTCCTGTATCAGCCCAGTCTCTCTCCCTGTCCTGTACCAGCCCAGTCTCTCTCCCTGTCCTGTATCAGCCCAGTCTCTCTCCCTGTATCAGCCCAGTCTCTCTCCCTGTCCTGTATCAGCCCAGTCTCTCTCCCTGTCCTGTACCAGCCCAGTCTCTCTCCCTGTACCAGCCCAGTCTCTCTCCCTGTCCTGTATCAGCCCAGTCTCTCTCCCTGTCCTGTATCAGCCCAGTCTCTCTCCCTGTCCTGTATCAGCCCAGTCTCTCTCCCTGTCCTGTATCAGCCCAGTCTCTCTCCCTGTCCTGTGTCAGCCCAGTCACTCTCCCTGTCCTGTAGCAGCCCAGTCTCTCTCCCTGTCCTGTACCAGCCCAGTCTCTCTCCCTGTCCTGTACCAGCCCAGTCTCTCTCCCTGTATCAGCCCAGTCTCTCTCCCTGTCCTGTACCAGCCCAGTCTCTCTCCCTGTCCCTGTACCAGCCCAGTCTCTCTCCCTGTATCAGCCCAGTCTCTCTCCCTGTCCTGTACCAGCCCAGTCTCTCTCCCTGTCCCTGTACCAGCCCAGTCTCTCTCCCTGTATCAGCCCAGTCTCTCTCCCTGTCCTGTACCAGCCCAGTCTCTCTCCCTGTATCAGCCCAGTCTCTCTCCCTGTCCCTGTACCAGCCCAGTCTCTCTCCCTGTATCAGCCCAGTCTTTCTCCCTGTCCTGTACCAGCCCAGTCTCTCTCCCTGTCCTGTATCAGCCCAGTCTCTCTCCCTGTCCTGTATCAGCCCAGTCTCTCTCCCTGTCCTGTACCAGCCCAGTCTCTCTCCCTGTCCTGTATCAGCCCAGTCTCTCTCCCTGTATCAGCCCAGTCTCTCTCCCTGTCCTGTATCAGCCCAGTCTCTCTCCCTGTCCTGTACCAGCCCAGTCTCTCTCCCTGTCCTGTATCAGCCCAGTCTCTCTCCCTGTCCTGTGTCAGCCCAGTCTCTCTCCCTGTCCTGTACCAGCCCAGTCTCTCTCCCTGTCCTGTACCAGCCCAGTCTCTCTCCCTGTCCTGTACCAGCCCAGTCTCTCTCCCTGTCCCAGTCTCTCTCCCTGTCCTGTACCAGCCCAGTCTCTCTCCCTGTCCTGTACCAGCCCAGTCTCTCTCCCTGTCCTGTATCAGCCCAGTCTCTCTCCCTGTATCAGCCCAGTCTCTCTCCCTGTCCTGTATCAGCCCAGTCTCTCTCCCTGTCCTGTACCAGCCCAGTCTCTCTCCCTGTCCTGTATCAGCCCAGTCTCTCTCCCTGTCCTGTGTCAGCCCAGTCTCTCTCCCTGTCCTGTACCAGCCCAGTCTCTCTCCCTGTCCTGTATCAGCCCAGTCTCTCTCCCTGTCCTGTGTCAGCCCAGTCTCTCTCCCTGTCCTGTACCAGCCCAGTCTCTCTCCCTGTCCTGTACCAGCCCAGTCTCTCTCCCTGTCCTGTATCAGCCCAGTCTCTCTCCCTGTATCAGCCCAGTCTCTCTCCCTGTCCTGTATCAGCCCAGTCTCTCTCCCTGTCCTGTACCAGCCCAGTCTCTCTCCCTGTCCTGTATCAGCCCAGTCTCTCTCCCTGTCCTGTGTCAGCCCAGTCTCTCTCCCTGTCCTGTACCAGCCCAGTCTCTCTCCCTGTCCTGTATCAGCCCAGCCTCTCTCCCTGTATCAGCCCAGTCTCTCTCCCTGTCCTGTGTCAGCCCAGTCTCTCTCCCTGTCCTGTACCAGCCCAGTCTCTCTCCCTGTCCTGTATCAGCCCAGCCTCTCTCCCTGTATCAGCCCAGTCTCTCTCCCTGTCCTGTAGCAGCCCAGTCTCTCTCCCTGTCCTGTACCAGCCCAGTCTCTCTCCCTGTCCTGTACCAGCCCAGTCTCTCTCCCTGTCCTGTATCAGCCCAGCCTCTCTCCCTGTATCAGCCCAGTCTCTCTCCCTGTCCTGTACCAGCCCAGTCTCTCTCCCTGTATCAGCCCAGTCTCTCTCCCTGTCCTGTATCAGCCCAGTCTCTCTCCCTGTCCTGTACCAGCCCAGTCTCTCTCCCTGTCCTGTATCAGCCCAGTCTCTCTCCCTGTCCTGTACCAGCCCAGTCTCTCTCCCTGTCCTGTATCAGCCCAGTCTCTCTCCCTGTCCCTGTATCAGCCCAGTCTCTCTCCCTGTCCTGTATCAGCCCAGTCTCTCTCCCTGTATCAGCCCAGTCTCTCTCCCTGTCCTGTATCAGCCCAGTCTCTCTCCCTGTATCATCCCAGTCTCTCTCCCTGTCCTGTATCAGCCCAGTCTCTCTCCCTGTCCTGTACCAGCCCAGTCTCTCTCCCTGTCCTGTGTCAGCCCAGTCTCTCTCCCTGTCCTGTATCAGCCCAGTCTCTCTCCCTGTCCTGTATCAGCCCAGCCTCTCTCCCTGTATCAGCCCAGTCTCTCTCCCTGTCCTGTACCAGCCCAGTCTCTCTCCCTGTATCAGCCCAGTCTCTCTCCCTGTCCTGTATCAGCCCAGTCTCTCTCCCTGTCCTGTACCAGCCCAGTCTCTCTCCCTGTATCAGCCCAGTCTTTCTCCCTGTCCTGTACCAGCCCAGTCTCTCTCCCTGTCCTGTATCAGCCCAGACTCTCTCCCTGTCCTGTACCAGCCCAGTCTCTCTCCCTGTCCTGTATCAGCCCAGTCTCTCTCCCTGTATCAGCCCAGTCTCTCTCCCTGTCCTGTATCAGCCCAGTCTCTCTCCCTGTCCTGTACCAGCCCAGTCTCTCTCCCTGTCCTGTACCAGCCCAGTCTCTATCCCTGTCCTGTATCAGCCCAGTCTCTCTCCCTGTCCTGTACCAGCCCAGTCTCTCTCCCTGTACCAGCCCAGTCTCTCTCCCTGTCCTGTATCAGCCCAGTCTCTCTCCCTGTCCTGTATCAGCCCAGTCTCTCTCCCTGTCCTGTATCAGCCCAGTCTCTCTCCCTGTCCTGTATCAGCCCAGTCTCTCTCCCTGTCCTGTGTCAGCCCAGTCACTCTCCCTGTCCTGTAGCAGCCCAGTCTCTCTCCCTGTCCTGTACCAGCCCAGTCTCTCTCCCTGTCCTGTACCAGCCCAGTCTCTCTCCCTGTATCAGCCCAGTCTCTCTCCCTGTCCTGTACCAGCCCAGTCTCTCTCCCTGTCCTGTACCAGCCCAGTCTCTCTCCCTGTCCCTGTACCAGCCCAGTCTCTCTCCCTGTATCAGCCCAGTCTCTCTCCCTGTCCTGTACCAGCCCAGTCTCTCTCCCTGTCCCTGTACCAGCCCAGTCTCTCTCCCTGTATCAGCCCAGTCTCTCTCCCTGTCCTGTACCAGCCCAGTCTCTCTCCCTGTATCAGCCCAGTCTCTCTCCCTGTCCCTGTACCAGCCCAGTCTCTCTCCCTGTATCAGCCCAGTCTTTCTCCCTGTCCTGTACCAGCCCAGTCTCTCTCCCTGTCCTGTATCAGCCCAGTCTCTCTCCCTGTCCTGTATCAGCCCAGTCTCTCTCCCTGTCCTGTACCAGCCCAGTCTCTCTCCCTGTCCTGTATCAGCCCAGTCTCTCTCCCTGTATCAGCCCAGTCTCTCTCCCTGTCCTGTATCAGCCCAGTCTCTCTCCCTGTCCTGTACCAGCCCAGTCTCTCTCCCTGTCCTGTATCAGCCCAGTCTCTCTCCCTGTCCTGTGTCAGCCCAGTCTCTCTCCCTGTCCTGTACCAGCCCAGTCTCTTTCCCTGTCCTGTACCAGCCCAGTCTCTCTCCCTGTCCTGTACCAGCCCAGTCTCTCTCCCTGTCCTGTACCAGCCCAGTCTCTCTCCCTGTCCTGTATCAGCCCAGTCTCTCTCCCTGTATCAGCCCAGTCTCTCTCCCTGTCCTGTATCAGCCCAGTCTCTCTCCCTGTCCTGTACCAGCCCAGTCTCTCTCCCTGTCCTGTATCAGCCCAGTCTCTCTCCCTGTCCTGTGTCAGCCCAGTCTCTCTCCCTGTCCTGTACCAGCCCAGTCTCTCTCCCTGTCCTGTACCAGCCCAGTCTCTCTCCCTGTCCTGTATCAGCCCAGCCTCTCTCCCTGTATCAGCCCAGTCTCTCTCCCTGTCCTGTAGCAGCCCAGTCTCTCTCCCTGTCCTGTACCAGCCCAGTCTCTCTCCCTGTCCTGTACCAGCCCAGTCTCTCTCCCTGTCCTGTATCAGCCCAGCCTCTCTCCCTGTATCAGCCCAGTCTCTCTCCCTGTCCTGTACCAGCCCAGTCTCTCTCCCTGTATCAGCCCAGTCTCTCTCCCTGTCCTGTATCAGCCCAGTCTCTCTCCCTGTCCTGTACCAGCCCAGTCTCTCTCCCTGTCCTGTATCAGCCCAGTCTCTCTCCCTGTCCTGTACCAGCCCAGTCTCTCTCCCTGTCCTGTATCAGCCCAGTCTCTCTCCCTGTCCCTGTATCAGCCCAGTCTCTCTCCCTGTCCTGTATCAGCCCAGTCTCTCTCCCTGTAGCAGCCCAGTCTCTCTCCCTGTCCTGTATCAGCCCAGTCTCTCTCCCTGTATCATCCCAGTCTCTCTCCCTGTCCTGTATCAGCCCAGTCTCTCTCCCTGTCCTGTATCAGCCCAGTCTCTCTCCCTGTCCTGTATCAGCCCAGTCTCTCTCCCTGTCCTGTGTCAGCCCAGTCTCTCTCCCTGTCCTGTATCAGCCCAGTCTCTCTCCCTGTCCTGTAGCAGCCCAGTCTCTCTCCCTGTCCTGTATCAGCCCAGTCTCTCTCCCTGTAGCAGCCCAGTCTCTCTCCCTGTCCTGTATCAGCCCAGTCTCTCTCCCTGTCCTGTACCAGCCCAGTCTCTCTCCCTGTCCTGTATCAGCCCAGTCTCTCTCCCTGTATCAGCCCAGTCTCTCTCCCTGTCCTGTATCAGCCCAGTCTCTCTCCCTGTATCAGCCCAGTCTCTCTCCCTGTCCTGTATCAGCCCAGTCTCTCTCCCTGTCCTGTACCAGCCCAGTCTCTCTCCCTGTCCTGTATCAGCCCAGTCTCTCTCCCTGTATCAGCCCAGTCTCTCTCCCTGTCCTGTATCAGCCCAGTCTCTCTCCCTGTATCATCCCAGTCTCTCTCCCTGTCCTGTATCAGCCCAGTCTCTCTCCCTGTCCTGTATCAGCCCAGTCTCTCTCCCTGTCCTGTACCAGCCCAGTCTCTCTCCCTGTCCTGTGTCAGCCCAGTCTCTCTCCCTGTCCTGTATCAGCCCAGTCTCTCTCCCTGTCCTGTAGCAGCCCAGTCTCTCTCCCTGTCCTGTATCAGCCCAGTCTCTCTCCCTGTAGCAGCCCAGTCTCTCTCCCTGTCCTGTATCAGCCCAGTCTCTCTCCCTGTCCTGTACCAGCCCAGTCTCTCTCCCTGTCCTGTACCAGCCCAGTCTCTCTCCCTGTATCAGCCCAGTCTCTCTCCCTGTCCTGTATCAGCCCAGTCTCTCTCCCTGTATCAGCCCAGTCTCTCTCCCTGTCCTGTATCAGCCCAGTCTCTCTCCCTGTCCTGTATCAGCCCAGTCTCTCTCCCTGTCCTGTACCAGCCCAGTCTCTCTCCCTGTCCTGTATCAGCCCAGTCTCTCTCCCTGTCCTGTACCAGCCCAGTCTCTCTCCCTGTCCTGTATCAGCCCAGCCTCTCTCCCTGTATCAGCCCAGTCTCTCTCCCTGTCCTGTACCAGCCCAGTCTCTCTCCCTGTATCAGCCCAGTCTCTCTCCCTGTCCTGTATCAGCCCAGTCTCTCTCCCTGTCCTGTACCAGCCCAGTCTCTCTCCCTGTATCAGCCCAGTCTTTCTCCTTGTCCTGTACCAGCCCAGTCTCTCTCCCTGTCCTGTATCAGCCCAGTCTCTCTCCCTGTCCTGTACCAGCCCAGTCTCTCTCCCTGTCCTGTATCAGCCCAGTCTCTCTCCCTGTATCAGCCCAGTCTCTCTCCCTGTCCTGTATCAGCCCAGTCTCTCTCCCTGTCCTGTACCAGCCCAGTCTCTCTCCCTGTACCAGCCCAGTCTCTCTCCCTGTACCAGCCCAGTCTCTCTCCCTGTCCTGTATCAGCCCAGTCTCTCTCCCTGTCCTGTATCAGCCCAGTCTCTCTCCCTGTCCTGTATCAGCCCAGTCTCTCTCCCTGTCCTGTATCAGCCCAGTCTCTCTCCCTGTCCTGTATCAGCCCAGTCTCTCTCCCTGTCCTGTATCAGCCCAGTCTCTCTCCCTGTCCTGTGTCAGCCCAGTCACTCTCCCTGTCCTGTAGCAGCCCAGTCTCTCTCCCTGTCCTGTACCAGCCCAGTCTCTCTCCCTGTCCTGTACCAGCCCAGTCTCTCTCCCTGTATCAGCCCAGTCTCTCTCCCTGTCCTGTACCAGCCCAGTCTCTCTCCCTGTCCCTGTACCAGCCCAGTCTCTCTCCCTGTATCAGCCCAGTCTCTCTCCCTGTCCTGTACCAGCCCAGTCTCTCTCCCTGTCCCTGTACCAGCCCAGTCTCTCTCCCTGTATCAGCCCAGTCTCTCTCCCTGTCCTGTACCAGCCCAGTCTCTCTCCCTGTATCAGCCCAGTCTCTCTCCCTGTCCCTGTCCCAGCCCAGTCTCTCTCCCTGTATCAGCCCAGTCTTTCTCCCTGTCCTGTACCAGCCCAGTCTCTCTCCCTGTCCTGTATCAGCCCAGTCTCTCTCCCTGTCCTGTATCAGCCCAGTCTCTCTCCCTGTCCTGTACCAGCCCAGTCTCTCTCCCTGTCCGGTATCAGCCCAGTCTCTCTCCCTGTATCAGCCCAGTCTCTCTCCCTGTCCTGTATCAGCCCAGTCTCTCTCCCTGTCCTGTACCAGCCCAGTCTCTCTCCCTGTCCTGTATCAGCCCAGTCTCTCTCCCTGTCCTGTGTCAGCCCAGTCTCTCTCCCTGTCCTGTACCAGCCCAGTCTCTCTCCCTGTCCTGTACCAGCCCAGTCTCTCTCCCTGTCCTGTACCAGCCCAGTCTCTCTCCCTGTCCTGTACCAGCCCAGTCTCTCTCCCTGTCCTGTATCAGCCCAGTCTCTCTCCCTGTATCAGCCCAGTCTCTCTCCCTGTCCTGTATCAGCCCAGTCTCTCTCCCTGTCCTGTACCAGCCCAGTCTCTCTCCCTGTCCTGTATCAGCCCAGTCTCTCTCCCTGTCCTGTGTCAGCCCAGTCTCTCTCCCTGTCCTGTACCAGCCCAGTCTCTCTCCCTGTCCTGTATCAGCCCAGTCTCTCTCCCTGTCCTGTGTCAGCCCAGTCTCTCTCCCTGTCCTGTACCAGCCCAGTCTCTCTCCCTGTCCTGTACCAGCCCAGTCTCTCTCCCTGTCCTGTACCAGCCCAGTCTCTCTCCCTGTCCTGTATCAGCCCAGTCTCTCTCCCTGTATCAGCCCAGTCTCTCTCCCTGTCCTGTATCAGCCCAGTCTCTCTCCCTGTCCTGTACCAGCCCAGTCTCTCTCCCTGTCCTGTATCAGCCCAGTCTCTCTCCCTGTCCTGTGTCAGCCCAGTCTCTCTCCCTGTCCTGTACCAGCCCAGTCTCTCTCCCTGTCCTGTACCAGCCCAGTCTCTCTCCCTGTCCTGTATCAGCCCAGCCTCTCTCCCTGTATCAGCCCAGTCTCTCTCCCTGTCCTGTAGCAGCCCAGTCTCTCTCCCTGTCCTGTACCAGCCCAGTCTCTCTCCCTGTCCTGTACCAGCCCAGTCTCTCTCCCTGTCCTGTATCAGCCCAGCCTCTCTCCCTGTATCAGCCCAGTCTCTCTCCCTGTCCTGTACCAGCCCAGTCTCTCTCCCTGTATCAGCCCAGTCTCTCTCCCTGTCCTGTATCAGCCCAGTCTCTCTCCCTGTCCTGTACCAGCCCAGTCTCTCTCCCTGTCCTGTATCAGCCCAGTCTCTCTCCCTGTCCTGTACCAGCCCAGTCTCTCTCCCTGTCCTGTATCAGCCCAGTCTCTCTCCCTGTCCCTGTATCAGCCCAGTCTCTCTCCCTGTCCTGTATCAGCCCAGTCTCTCTCCCTGTATCAGCCCAGTCTCTCTCCCTGTCCTGTATCAGCCCAGTCTCTCTCCCTGTATCATCCCAGTCTCTCTCCCTGTCCTGTATCAGCCCAGTCTCTCTCCCTGTCCTGTACCAGCCCAGTCTCTCTCCCTGTCCTGTGTCAGCCCAGTCTCTCTCCCTGTCCTGTATCAGCCCAGTCTCTCTCCCTGTCCTGTATCAGCCCAGCCTCTCTCCCTGTATCAGCCCAGTCTCTCTCCCTGTCCTGTACCAGCCCAGTCTCTCTCCCTGTATCAGCCCAGTCTCTCTCCCTGTCCTGTATCAGCCCAGTCTCTCTCCCTGTCCTGTACCAGCCCAGTCTCTCTCCCTGTATCAGCCCAGTCTTTCTCCCTGTCCTGTACCAGCCCAGTCTCTCTCCCTGTCCTGTATCAGCCCAGACTCTCTCCCTGTCCTGTACCAGCCCAGTCTCTCTCCCTGTCCTGTATCAGCCCAGTCTCTCTCCCTGTATCAGCCCAGTCTCTCTCCCTGTCCTGTATCAGCCCAGTCTCTCTCCCTGTCCTGTACCAGCCCAGTCTCTCTCCCTGTCCTGTACCAGCCCAGTCTCTCTCCCTGTCCTGTATCAGCCCAGTCTCTCTCCCTGTCCTGTACCAGCCCAGTCTCTCTCCCTGTACCAGCCCAGTCTCTCTCCCTGTCCTGTATCAGCCCAGTCTCTCTCCCTGTCCTGTATCAGCCCAGTCTCTCTCCCTGTCCTGTATCAGCCCAGTCTCTCTCCCTGTCCTGTATCAGCCCAGTCTCTCTCCCTGTCCTGTGTCAGCCCAGTCACTCTCCCTGTCCTGTAGCAGCCCAGTCTCTCTCCCTGTCCTGTACCAGCCCAGTCTCTCTCCCTGTCCTGTACCAGCCCAGTCTCTCTCCCTGTATCAGCCCAGTCTCTCTCCCTGTCCTGTACCAGCCCAGTCTCTATCCCTGTCCTGTACCAGCCCAGTCTCTCTCCCTGTCCCTGTACCAGCCCAGTCTCTCTCCCTGTATCAGCCCATTCTCTCTCCCTGTCCTGTACCAGCCCAGTCTCTCTCCCTGTCCTGTACCAGCCCAGTCTCTCTCCCTGTATCAGCCCAGTCTCTCTCCCTGTCCCTGTACCAGCCCAGTCTCTCTCCCTGTATCAGCCCAGTCTTTCTCCCTGTCCTGTACCAGCCCAGTCTCTCTCCCTGTCCTGTATCAGCCCAGTCTCTTTCCCTGTCCTGTATCAGCCCAGTCTCTCTCCCTGTCCTGTACCAGCCCAGTCTCTCTCCCTGTCCTGTATCAGCCCAGTCTCTCTCCCTGTATCAGCCCAGTCTCTCTCCCTGTCCTGTATCAGCCCAGTCTCTCTCCCTGTCCTGTACCAGCCCAGTCTCTCTCCCTGTCCTGTATCAGCCCAGTCTCTCTCCCTGTCCTGTGTCAGCCCAGTCTCTCTCCCTGTCCTGTACCAGCCCAGTCTCTCTCCCTGTCCTGTACCAGCCCAGTCTCTCTCCCTGTCCTGTACCAGCCCAGTCTCTCTCCCTGTCCTGTACCAGCCCAGTCTCTCTCCCTGTCCTGTATCAGCCCAGTCTCTCTCCCTGTATCAGCCCAGTCTCTCTCCCTGTCCTGTATCAGCCCAGTCTCTCTCTCTGTCCTGTACCAGCCCAGTCTCTCTCCCTGTCCTGTATCAGCCCAGTCTCTCTCCCTGTCCTGTGTCAGCCCAGTCTCTCTCCCTGTCCTGTACCAGGCCAGTCTCTCTCCCTGTCCTGTACCAGCCCAGTCTCTCTCCCTGTCCTGTATCAGCCCAGCCTCTCTCCCTGTATCAGCCCAGTCTCTCTCCCTGTCCTGTAGCAGCCCAGTCTCTCTCCCTGTCCTGTACCAGCCCAGTCTCTCTCCCTGTCCTGTACCAGCCCAGTCTCTCTCCCTGTCCTGTATCAGCCCAGCCTCTCTCCCTGTATCAGCCCAGTCTCTCTCCCTGTCCTGTACCAGCCCAGTCTCTCTCCCTGTCCTGTATCAGCCCAGTCTCTCTCCCTGTCCTGTACCAGCCCAGTCTCTCTCCCTGTCCTGTATCAGCCCAGTCTCTCTCCCTGTCCCTGTATCAGCCCAGTCTCTCTCCCTGTCCTGTATCAGCCCAGTCTCTCTCCCTGTATCAGCCCAGTCTCTCTCCCTGTCCTGTATCAGCCCAGTCTCTCTCCCTGTATCATCCCAGTCTCTCTCCCTGTCCTGTATCAGCCCAGTCTCTCTCCCTGTCCTGTATCAGCCCAGTCTCTCTCCCTGTCCTGTACCAGCCCAGTCTCTCTCCCTGTCCTGTGTCAGCCCAGTCTCTCTCCCTGTCCTGTATCAGCCCAGTCTCTCTCCCTGTCCTGTAGCAGCCCAGTCTCTCTCCCTGTCCTGTATCAGCCCAGTCTCTCTCCCTGTCCTGTACCAGCCCAGTCTCTCTCCCTGTAGCAGCCCAGTCTCTCTCCCTGTCCTGTATCAGCCCAGTCTCTCTCCCTGTCCTGTACCAGCCCAGTCTCTCTCCCTGTCCTGTACCAGCCCAGTCTCTCTCCCTGTATCAGCCCAGTCTCTCTCCCTGTCCTGTATCAGCCCAGTCTCTCTCCCTGTATCAGCCCAGTCTCTCTCCCTGTCCTGTATCAGCCCAGTCTCTCTCCCTGTCCTGTACCAGCCCAGTCTCTCACCCTGTCCTGTATCAGCCCAGTCTCTCTCCCTGTCCTGTACCAGCCCAGTCTCTCTCCCTGTCCTGTATCAGCCCAGTTTCTCTCCCTGTCCTGTACCAGCCCAGCCCAATCACTGAAGCTGGAGACTCATATCTCCCTCACTAACAGAGATACTTAGCTTCTCTACAGGTGGTCTGGGGCAGTCGTTTAATAATGAGTAACTTCATTAATGGTTTTGGGAAACAGCTCGGCGATTTAACAATGTTCCTACGAAGGTCCTAACGTTAAACATAGTCTTAAGACGCCTTTGACAAACTGTCTCTATTATAAAGGAGAGGCCTTGTCTTCAACCTCTCCCCACACAGAGCAGATCAGTGAGTTCATTCTGTTGGTCAAACACTAGATGGCGCCAAAACCCATGACAAGCTACAACACTATGGTGAGACTTTGCCTGTCATGATATTTGCCATTGGTACGGTAGGAAAACTGTAGATTTTGGGCTTCAGTAGGGGTTGGGCCTAGGGGGGGGTCTCAGTAGGGGTTGGGCCTAGGGGGGGGGGTCTCAGTAGGGGTTGGGCCTAGGGGGGGGTTTAGTAGGGGTTGGGCCTAGGGGGGTCTCAGTAGGGGTTGGGCCTAGGGGGGGTTTAGTAGGGGTTGTGCCTAGGGGGGTCTCAGTAGGGGTTGGGCCTAGGGGGGGTTTAGTAGGGGTTGTGCCTAGGGGGGGGGTCTCAGTAGGGGTTGGGCCTAGGGGGGGGTCTCAGTAGGGGTTGGGCCTAGGGAGGGGTTTAGTAGGGGTTGGGCCTAGGGGGGTCTCAGTAGGGGTTGGGCCTAGGGGGGTCTCAGTAGGGGTTGGGCCTAGGGGGGGGTTAGTAGGGTTGGGCCTAGGGGGGGTTAGTAGGGGTTGTGCCTAGGGGGGGTTAGTAGGGGTTGGGCCTAGGGGGGTCTCAGTAGGGGTTGGGCCTAGGGGGGTCTCAGTAGGGGTTGGGCCTAGGGGGTCTCAGTAGGGGTTGGGCCTAGTGGGGGGGGGGGGGGGGTTAGTAGGGGTTGGGCCTAGGGGGGGGGGGGGGGGGTAGTAGGGGTTGGACCTAGGATGGTATCAGTAGGGCCTAGGGGGGTTTCAATAGGGCCTAGGGTGGTATCAGTAGGGCCTAGGGTGGTATCAGTAGGGCCTAGAGTGGTATCAGTAGGGCCTAGGGTGGTATCAGTAGGGCCTAGGGTGGGTGTTTATGGACAGCTCATAGTGTTCCATGAGGGGTGTAGTCTGTGTCCCGTGAGGGGTGTAGTCTACTCACAGTCTCCCGTGAGGGGTGTAGTCTACTCACAGTGTCCCGTGAGGGGTGTAGTCTACTCACAGTCTCCCGTGAGGGGTGTAGTCTACTCACAGTGTCCCGTGAGGGGTGTAGTCTACTCCCAGTGTCCCGTGAGGGGTGTAGTCTACTCCCAGTGTCCCGTGAGGGGTGTAGTCTACTCCCAGTGTCCCGTGAGGGGTGTAGTCTACTCACAGTCTCCCGTGAGGGGTGTAGTCTACTCACAGTGTCCCGTGAGGGGTGTAGTCTACTCACAGTGTCCCGTGAGGGGTGTAGTCTACTCACAGTGTCCCGTGAGGGGTGTAGTCTACTCCCAGTGTCCCGTGAGGGGTGTAGTCTACTCCCAGTGTCCCGTGAGGGGTGTAGTCTACTCCCAGTGTCCCGTGAGGGGTGTAGTCTACTCACAGTGTCCCGTGAGGGGTGTAGTCTACTCCCAGTGTCCCGTGAGGGGTGTAGTCTACTCCCAGTGTCCCGTGAGGGGTGTAGTCTACTCCCAGTGTCCCGTGAGGGGTGTAGTCTACTCCCAGTGTCCCGTGAGGGGTGTAGTCTACTCCCAGTGTCCCGTGAGGGGTGTAGTCTACTCCCAGTGTCCCGTGAGGGGTGTAGTCTACTCCCAGTGTCCCGTGAGGGGTGTAGTCTACTCCCAGTCTCCCGTGAGGGGTGTAGTCTACTCACGGTGTGTAGCAGGGTGTGGCTTGTCCTCCTCCTCTTCAGTGCTGGGGCCAGAGCACCACTCATCTCCACTGTAGGGCTGTTTCTTCTCCAACACACACCGTCGTTTACTTCGCATCACTCCTTCTACTGGGAGGGGACAACACACACACACAAAACACATTTAGGATTTGTAACTATAACAGGCCATAATGCTTAATTATTACACTGCATCATGAGAGGACAGGACAAAGGGAGGGGGGAGAGAGGAAGGAAGGGGAGGGAGGGAGACTACACTATCTCCTGCCATCGCCCCAAACTAGTGTACACTATCTCCTGCCATGGCCCCAAACTAGTGTACACTATCTCCTGCCATGGCCCCAAACTAGTGTACACTATCTCCTGCCATGTCCTCAAACTAGTGTACACTATCTCCTGCTATGGCCCCAAACTAGTGTACACTATCTCCTGCTATGGCCCCAAACTAGTGTACACTATCTCCTGCCATGTCCTCAAACTAGTGTACACTATCTCCTGCTATGGCCCCAAACTAGTGTACACTATCTCCTGCCATGGCCCCAAACTAGTGTACACTATCTCCTGCCATGGCCCCAAACTAGAGTACACTATCTCCTGCCATGGCCCCAAACTAGTGTACACTATCTCCTGCCATGTCCTCAAACTAGTGTACACTATCTCCTGCTATGGCCCCAAACTAGTGTACACTATCTCCTGCCATGGCCCCAAACTAGTGTACACTATCTCCTGCCATGGCCCCAAACTAGTGTACACTATCTCCTGCTATGGCCCCAAACTAGTGTACACTATCTCCTGCCATGGCCCCAAACTAGTGTACACTATCTCCTGCCATGTCCTCAAACTAGTGTACACTATCTCCTGCTATGGCCCCAAACTAGTGTACACTATCTCCTGCTATGGCCCCAAACTAGTGTACACTATCTCCTGCTATGGCCCCAAACTAGTGTACACTATCTCCTGCCATGTCCTCAAACTAGTGTACACTATCTCCTGCTATGGCCCCAAACTAGTGTACACTATCTCCTGCTATGGCCCCAAACTAGTGTACACTATCTCCTGCTATGGCCCCAAACTAGTGTACACTATCTCCTGCTATGGCCCCAAACTAGTGTACACTATCTCCTGCTATGGCCCCAAACTAGTGTGCACTATCTCCTGCTATGGCCCCAAACTAGTGTACACTATCTCCTGCTATGGCCCCAAACTAGTGTACACTATCGAGTGCAATGGATGTGTCCTCATGTCTTCACTCAGAGACTCAGCCTGGCCCATCTAGCAGCAGGAACTCAGCCTGGCCCATCTAGCAGCAGGAACTCAGCCTGGCCCATCTAGCAGCAGGAACTCAGCCTGGCCCATCTAGCAGCAGGAACTCAGCCTGGCCCATCGAGCAGCAGGAACTCAGCCTGGCCCATCTAGCAGCAGGAACTCAGCCTGGCCCATCTAGCAGCAGGAACTCAGCCTGGCCCATCTAGCAGCAGGAACTCAGCCTGGCCCATCTAGCAGCAGGAACTCAGCCTGGCCCATCTAGCAGCAGAAACTCAGCCTGGCCCATCTAGCAGCAGGAACTCAGCCTGGCCCATCTAGCAGCAGGAACTCAGCCTGGCCCATCTAGCAGCAGGAACTCAGCCTGGCCCATCTAGCAGCAGGAACTCAGCCTGGCCCATCTAGCAGCAGGAACTCAGCCTGGCCCATCTAGCAGCAGGAACTCAGCCTGGCCCATCTAGCAGCAGGAACTCAGCCTGGCCCATCTAGCAGCAGGGACTCAGCCTGGCCCATCTAGCAGCAGGGACTATGCATTCTCTTTTGCTGCCAGCAGACAGTCATTGGTTTACGTAAACAGGTGAGTCAGCTGGCAGTGTGTGTTAGCTGGTTTACATTCTCTTTAATCATTGGCTCTCTTCAGGTGTGAGTTGAAGAGGAGGGGAGAGGGGGGGGAGGAGTGGGGAGGAGGAGAGGAGGGGGGAGGAGAGGGGTAGATGAGTGGGGAGGAGGAGAGGAGGGGGAGGAGAGGAGAGGAGGGGGGACGAGAGGAGGGGGGAGGAGAGGGGTAGATGAGTGGGGAGGAGGAGAGGAGGGTGGAGGAGAGGGGTAGATGAGTGGGGAGGAGGAGAGAAGGGGGGAGGAGGAGAGGGGGGAGGAGGAAAGGAGAGGGGTAGATGAGTGGGGAGGAGGAGAGAAGGGGGGAGGAGGATGGGGGGAGGAGGAGAGGAGGGGGGGAGGAGAGGAGGGTGGAGGAGAGGGGTAGATGAGTGGGGAGGAGGAGAGGAGGGGGGAGAAGAGGAGGAGAGGAGATGACTTGCATTTAATTTGAATGTGTTTCTGTTTATTTAGCTAGAGGGAAATTAGATCAGAGAGAGAACCGGAAGATTCCCTTCAAAGGACCTGCCCAATCATTCTCCCTCTCTCTCTGGTTGGTGGACCATTCTTCATACACGGGAAACTGTTGAGTGTGAAAAACCCAGCAGCGTTGCAGTTCCTGACACAAACCGTTGCGCCTGGTATCTACTACCATACCCCCGTTCAACGGCACTTCAATATTTTGTCCTGCACGTTCACCCTCTAAATGGCTCACATACACAATCTATGACACAATTGTCTGAAGGCTTAAACATCCTTCTTTAACCCGTCTCCTCCCCTTCATCTACACTGATTGAAGTGGATCAAACAGGTGACATCAATAAGGGATCATAGCCTTCACCTGGATTCACCTGATCAGACTGTGTTGTGGAAAGAGCAGGTGTTCTTAATGTTTTGTACACTCTGTGTATATTTATTTGATATACATTACATCTGGATAGATAGTCCTTAAACACATCTGGTACACTATATACATATATAATATATAATATATATATATATTAGAGGTCGACCGATTATGATTTTTCAATGCCGATACCGATTATTGGAGGACCAAAAAAGCCGATTCCGATTAATCGGGCGTTTTTTTTATTTTTATGAATTAATTCATTTGTAATAATGACAATTACAACAATACTGAATGAACACTTTAATTTTAACTTAATATAATACATCAATAAAATCAATTTAGTCTCAAATAAATAATTAAACATGTTCAATTAGGTTTAAATAATGCAAAAACACAGTTGGAGAAGAAAGTAAAAGTGCAATATGTGCCATGTAAGAAAGCTAACGTTTCAGTTCTTTGCTCAGAACATGAGAACAAATGAAAGCTGGTGGTTCCTTTTAACAGGAGTCTTCAATATTCCCAGGTAAGAAGTTTTAGGTTGTAGTTATTATAGGAATTATAGGACTATTTCTCTCTATACCATTTGTATTTCATTAACCTTTGACTATTGGATGTTCTTATACTTTAGTATTGCCAGTGTAACAGTATAGCTTCCATCCCTCTCCTCGCTCCTACCTGGGCTCGAACCAGGAACACATTCTTCTCCAACACTTAGTTTTTGCATTATTTAAAACAAATTGAACATGTTTCATTATTTACTTGAGGCTAAATTGATTTTATTGATGTATTATATTAAGTTAAAATAAGTGTTCATTCAGTATTGTTGTAATTGTCATTAAAAATCGGCCGATTAATCGGTATCAGTGTTGAAAAATCATAATCGGTCGACCTCTAATCGTTACCCATCGCTCCACAAAAGCCGGGGCCACACGCACGCACGCACGCACACACACACACAATAATAATAATAGACAGGCAAACAAATGCAAATAGTCAGAGCACAAAGACATGCAAACCCACAACCAGTTCTAGCTTTGCTGCTATAGACAGATGACATCCCTCTAGACCACTGTTCTGGTAACAGTTTACTGCTGCTATAGACAGATGACAGCCCCCTAGACCACTGTTCTGGTAACAGTTTACTGCTGCTATAGACAGATGACATCCCTCTAGACCACTGTTCTGGTAACAGTTTACTGCTGCTATAGACAGATGACAGCCCCCTACAGAGACCTCTGTTCTGGTAACAGTTTACTGCTGCTATAGACAGATGACATCCCTCTAGACCACTGTTCTGGTAACAGTTTACTGCTGCTATAGACAGATGACAGCCCTCTAGACCACTGTTCTGGTAACAGTTTACTGCTGCTATAGACAGATGACAGTCCCCTAGACCACTGTTCTGGTAACAGTTTACTGCTGCTATAGACAGATGACAGTCCCCTAGACCACTGTTCTGGTAACAGTTTACTGCTGCTATAGACAGATGACATCCCTCTAGACCACTGTTCTGGTAACAGTTTACTGCTGCTATAGACAGATGACAGCCCTCTAGACCACTGTTCTGGTAACAGTTTACTGCTGCTATAGACAGATGACAGCCCTCTAGACCACTGTTCTGGTAACAGTTTACTGCTGCTATAGACAGATGACAGCCCTCTAGACCACTGTTCTGGTAACAGTTTACTGCTGCTATAGACAGATGACAGCCCTCTAGACCACTGTTCTGGTAACAGTTTACTGCTGCTATAGACAGATGACATCCCTCTAGACCACTGTTCTGGTAACAGTTTACTGCTGCTATAGACAGATGACAGTCCCCTAGACCACTGTTCTGGTAACAGTTTACTGCTGCTATAGACAGATGACAGCCCCCTAGACCACTGTTCTGGTAACAGTTTACTGCTGCTATAGACAGATGACATCCCTCTAGACCACTGTTCTGGTAACAGTTTACTGCTGCTATAGACAGATGACAGCCCCCTACAGAGACCTCTGTTCTGGTAACAGTTTACTGCTGCTATAGACAGATGACATCCCTCTAGACCACTGTTCTGGTAACAGTTTACTGCTGCTATAGACAGATGACAGCCCCCTACAGAGACCTCTGTTCTGGTAACAGTTTACTGCTGCTATAGACAGATGACATCCCTCTAGACCACTGTTCTGGTAACAGTTTACTGCTGCTATAGACAGATGACAGCCCTCTAGACCACTGTTCTGGTAACAGTTTACTGCTGCTATAGACAGATGACAGCCCTCTAGACCACTGTTCTGGTAACAGTTTACTGCTGCTATAGACAGATGACAGTCCCCTAGACCACTGTTCTGGTAACAGTTTACTGCTGCTATAGACAGATGACATCCCTCTAGACCACTGTTCTGGTAACAGTTTACTGCTGCTATAGACAGATGACAGCCCTCTAGACCACTGTTCTGGTAACAGTTTACTGCTGCTATAGACAGATGACAGCCCTCTAGACCACTGTTCTGGTAACAGTTTACTGCTGCTATAGACAGATGACAGCCCTCTAGACCACTGTTCTGGTAACAGTTTACTGCTGCTATAGACAGATGACAGCCCTCTAGACCACTGTTCTGGTAACAGTTTACTGCTGCTATAGACAGATGACATCCCTCTAGACCACTGTTCTGGTAACAGTTTACTGCTGCTATAGACAGATGACAGTCCCCTAGACCACTGTTCTGGTAACAGTTTACTGCTGCTATAGACAGATGACAGCCCTCTAGACCACTGTTCTGGTAACAGTTTACTGCTGCTATAGACAGATGACAGTCCCCTAGACCACTGTTCTGGTAACAGTTTACTGCTGCTATAGACAGATGACAGCCCTCTAGACCTCTGTTCTGGTAACAGTTTACTGCTGCTATAGACAGATGACAGCCCTCTAGACCACTGTTCTGGTAACAGTTTACTGCTGCTATAGACAGATGACAGCCCTCTAGACCACTGTTCTGGTAACAGTTTACTGCTGCTATAGACAGATGACAGCCCTCTAGACCACTGTTCTGGTAACAGTTTACTGCTGCTATAGACAGATGACAGCCCTCTAGACCACTGTTCTGGTAACAGTTTACTGCTGCTATAGACAGATGACAGCCCCCTACAGAGACCACTGTTCTGGTAACAGTTTACTGCTGCTATAGACAGATGACAGTCCCCTAGACCACTGTTCTGGTAACAGTTTACTGCTGCTATAGACAGATGACAGCCCTCTAGACCACTGTTCTGGTAACAGTTTACTGCTGCTATAGACAGATGACAGCCCTCTAGACCACTGTTCTGGTAACAGTTTACTGCTGCTATAGACAGATGACAGCCCTCTAGACCACTGTTCTGGTAACAGTTTACTGCTGCTATAGACAGATGACAGCCCTCTAGACCACTGTTCTGGTAACAGTTTACTGCTGCTATAGACAGATGACAGCCCTCTAGACCACTGTTCTGGTAACAGTTTACTGCTGCTATAGACAGATGACAGCCCCCTACAGAGACCACTGTTCTGGTAACAGTTTACTGCTGCTATAGACAGATGACAGTCCCCTAGACCACTGTTCTGGTAACAGTTTACTGCTGCTATAGACAGATGACAGCCCTCTAGACCACTGTTCTGGTAACAGTTTACTGCTGCTATAGACAGATGACAGCCCTCTAGACCACTGTTCTGGTAACAGTTTACTGCTGCTATAGACAGATGACAGCCCTCTAGACCACTGTTCTGGTAACAGTTTACTGCTGCTATAGACAGATGACAGCCCCCTACAGAGACCACTGTTCTGGTAACAGTTTACTGCTGCTATAGACAGATGACAGCCCTCTAGACCACTGTTCTGGTAACAGTTTACTGCTGCTATAGACAGATGACATCCCTCTAGACCACTGTTCTGGTAACAGTTTACTGCTGCTATAGACAGATGACAGCCCTCTAGACCTCTGTTCTGGTAACAGTTTACTGCTGCTATAGACAGATGACAGCCCTCTAGACCACTGTTCTGGTAACAGTTTACTGCTGCTATAGACAGATGACAGCCCTCTAGACCTCTGTTCTGGTAACAGTTTACTGCTGCTATAGACAGATGACAGCCCTCTAGACCACTGTTCTGGTAACAGTTTACTGCTGCTATAGACAGATGACAGTCCCCTAGACCACTGTTCTGGTAACAGTTTACTGCTGCTATAGACAGATGACAGTCCCCTAGACCACTGTTCTGGTAACAGTTTACTGCTGCTATAGACAGATGACAGCCCTCTAGACCACTGTTCTGGTAACAGTTTACTGCTGCTATAGACAGATGACATCCCTCTAGACCACTGTTCTGGTAACAGTTTACTGCTGCTATAGACAGATGACAGTCCTCTAGACCACTGTTCTGGTAACAGTTTACTGCTGCTATAGACAGATGACATCCCTCTAGACCACTGTTCTGGTAACAGTTTACTGCTGCTATAGACAGATGACAGTCCTCTAGACCACTGTTCTGGTAACAGTTTACTGCTGCTATAGACAGATGACAGCCCTCTAGACCACTGTTCTGGTAACAGTTTACTGCTGCTATAGACAGATGACAGTCCCCTAGACCACTGTTCTGGTAACAGTTTACTGCTGCTATAGACAGATGACAGCCCTCTAGACCACTGTTCTGGTAACAGTTTACTGCTGCTATAGACAGATGACAGCCCTCTAGACCACTGTTCTGGTAACAGTTTACTGCTGCTATAGACAGATGACAGCCCTCTAGACCACTGTTCTGGTAACAGTTTACTGCTGCTATAGACAGATGACAGCCCTCTAGACCTCTGTTCTGGTAACAGTTTACTGCTGCTATAGACAGATGACAGCCCTCTAGACCACTGTTCTGGTAACAGTTTACTGCTGCTATAGACAGATGACAGCCCTCTAGACCACTGTTCTGGTAACAGTTTACTGCTGCTATAGACAGATGACAGCCCTCTAGACCACTGTTCTGGTAACAGTTTACTGCTGCTATAGACAGATGACAGTCCTCTAGACCACTGTTCTGGTAACAGTTTACTGCTGCTATAGACAGATGACAGCCCTCTAGACCACTGTTCTGGTAACAGTTTACTGCTGCTATAGACAGATGACAGCCCTCTAGACCACTGTTCTGGTAACAGTTTACTGCTGCTATAGACAGATGACAGTCCTCTAGACCACTGTTCTGGTAACAGTTTACTGCTGCTATAGACAGATGACAGCCCTCTAGACCACTGTTCTGGTAACAGTTTACTGCTGCTATAGACAGATGACATCCCTCTAGACCACTGTTCTGGTAACAGTTTACTGCTGCTATAGACAGATGACAGCCCTCTAGACCACTGTTCTGGTAACAGT
Organism: Salvelinus alpinus; assembly: GCF_045679555.1. Lineage (NCBI taxonomy): Eukaryota > Metazoa > Chordata > Actinopteri > Salmoniformes > Salmonidae > Salvelinus > Salvelinus alpinus. The sequence goes on along the minus strand of NC_092107.1, from coordinate 51,712,423 downwards.
TTACTGCTGCTATAGACAGATGACAGCCCTCTAGACCACTGTTCTGGTAACAGTTTACTGCTGCTATAGACAGATGACAGCCCTCTAGACCACTGTTCTGGTAACAGTTTACTGCTGCTATAGACAGATGACAGCCCTCTAGACCACTGTTCTGGTAACAGTTTACTGCTGCTATAGACAGATGACAGCCCTCTAGACCACTGTTCTGGTAACAGTTTACTGCTGCTATAGACAGATGACAGTCCCCTAGACCACTGTTCTGGTAACAGTTTACTGCTGCTATAGACAGATGACAGTCCCCTAGACCACTGTTTTGGTAACAGTTTACTGCTGCTATAGACAGATGACAGCCCTCTAGACCACTGTTCTGGTAACAGTTTACTGCTGCTATAGACAGATGACAGCCCTCTAGACCACTGTTCTGGTAACAGTTTACTGCTGCTATAGACAGATGACAGCCCTCTAGACCACTGTTCTGGTAACAGTTTACTGCTGCTATAGACAGATGACAGCCCTCTAGACCACTGTTCTGGTAACAGTTTACTGCTGCTATAGACAGATGACAGTCCTCTAGACCTCTGTTCTGGTAACAGTTTACTGCTGCTATAGACAGATGACAGCCCCCTACAGAGACCACTGTTCTGGTAACAGTTTACTGCTGCTATAGACAGATGACAGTCCCCTAGACCACTGTTCTGGTAACAGTTTACTGCTGCTATAGACAGATGACAGTCCCCTAGACCACTGTTCTGGTAACAGTTTACTGCTGCTATAGACAGATGACAGTCCCCTAGACCACTGTTCTGGTAACAGTTTACTGCTGCTATAGACAGATGACAGCCCTCTAGACCACTGTTCTGGTAACAGTTTACTGCTGCTATAGACAGATGACAGCCCTCTAGACCACTGTTCTGGTAACAGTTTACTGCTGCTATAGACAGATGACAGCCCTCTAGACCACTGTTCTGGTAACAGTTTACTGCTGCTATAGACAGATGACAGCCCCCTACAGAGACCACTGTTCTGGTAACAGTTTACTGCTGCTATAGACAGATGACAGTCCCCTAGACCACTGTTCTGGTAACAGTTTACTGCTGCTATAGACAGATGACAGCCCTCTAGACCACTGTTCTGGTAACAGTTTACTGCTGCTATAGACAGATGACAGCCCTCTAGACCACTGTTCTGGTAACAGTTTACTGCTGCTATAGACAGATGACAGCCCTCTAGACCACTGTTCTGGTAACAGTTTACTGCTGCTATAGACAGATGACAGCCCCCTACAGAGACCACTGTTCTGGTAACAGTTTACTGCTGCTATAGACAGATGACAGCCCTCTAGACCACTGTTCTGGTAACAGTTTACTGCTGCTATAGACAGATGACATCCCTCTAGACCACTGTTCTGGTAACAGTTTACTGCTGCTATAGACAGATGACAGCCCTCTAGACCTCTGTTCTGGTAACAGTTTACTGCTGCTATAGACAGATGACAGCCCTCTAGACCACTGTTCTGGTAACAGTTTACTGCTGCTATAGACAGATGACAGCCCTCTAGACCTCTGTTCTGGTAACAGTTTACTGCTGCTATAGACAGATGACAGCCCTCTAGACCACTGTTCTGGTAACTGTTTACTGCTGCTATAGACAGATGACAGTCCCCTAGACCACTGTTCTGGTAACAGTTTACTGCTGCTATAGACAGATGACAGTCCCCTAGACCACTGTTCTGGTAACAGTTTACTGCTGCTATAGACAGATGACAGCCCTCTAGACCACTGTTCTGGTAACAGTTTACTGCTGCTATAGACAGATGACATCCCTCTAGACCACTGTTCTGGTAACAGTTTACTGCTGCTATAGACAGATGACAGTCCTCTAGACCACTGTTCTGGTAACAGTTTACTGCTGCTATAGACAGATGACAGCCCTCTAGACCACTGTTCTGGTAACAGTTTACTGCTGCTATAGACAGATGACAGTCCCCTAGACCACTGTTCTGGTAACAGTTTACTGCTGCTATAGACAGATGACAGCCCTCTAGACCACTGTTCTGGTAACAGTTTACTGCTGCTATAGACAGATGACAGCCCTCTAGACCACTGTTCTGGTAACAGTTTACTGCTGCTATAGACAGATGACAGCCCTCTAGACCACTGTTCTGGTAACAGTTTACTGCTGCTATAGACAGATGACAGCCCTCTAGACCTCTGTTCTGGTAACAGTTTACTGCTGCTATAGACAGATGACAGCCCTCTAGACCACTGTTCTGGTAACAGTTTACTGCTGCTATAGACAGATGACAGCCCTCTAGACCACTGTTCTGGTAACAGTTTACTGCTGCTATAGACAGATGACAGCCCTCTAGACCACTGTTCTGGTAACAGTTTACTGCTGCTATAGACAGATGACAGTCCCCTAGACCACTGTTCTGGTAACAGTTTACTGCTGCTATAGACAGATGACAGTCCTCTAGACCACTGTTCTGGTAACAGTTTACTGCTGCTATAGACAGATGACAGCCCTCTAGACCACTGTTCTGGTAACAGTTTACTGCTGCTATAGACAGATGACAGCCCTCTAGACCACTGTTCTGGTAACAGTTTACTGCTGCTATAGACAGATGACAGTCCTCTAGACCACTGTTCTGGTAACAGTTTACTGCTGCTATAGACAGATGACAGCCCTCTAGACCACTGTTCTGGTAACAGTTTACTGCTGCTATAGACAGATGACATCCCTCTAGACCACTGTTCTGGTAACAGTTTACTGCTGCTATAGACAGATGACAGCCCTCTAGACCACTGTTCTGGTAACAGTTTACTGCTGCTATAGACAGATGACAGCCCTCTAGACCACTGTTCTGGTAACAGTTTACTGCTGCTATAGACAGATGACAGCCCTCTAGACCACTGTTCTGGTAACAGTTTACTGCTGCTATAGACAGATGACAGCCCTCTAGACCACTGTTCTGGTAACAGTTTACTGCTGCTATAGACAGATGACAGCCCTCTAGACCACTGTTCTGGTAACAGTTTACTGCTGCTATAGACAGATGACAGCCCTCTAGACCACTGTTCTGGTAACAGTTTACTGCTGCTATAGACAGATGACAGTCCCCTAGACCACTGTTCTGGTAACAGTTTACTGCTGCTATAGACAGATGACAGTCCCCTAGACCACTGTTTTGGTAACAGTTTACTGCTGCTATAGACAGATGACAGCCCTCTAGACCACTGTTCTGGTAACAGTTTACTGCTGCTATAGACAGATGACAGCCCTCTAGACCACTGTTCTGGTAACAGTTTACTGCTGCTATAGACAGATGACAGCCCTCTAGACCACTGTTCTGGTAACAGTTTACTGCTGCTATAGACAGATGACAGCCCTCTAGACCACTGTTCTGGTAACAGTTTACTGCTGCTATAGACAGATGACAGTCCTCTAGACCTCTGTTCTGGTAACAGTTTACTGCTGCTATAGACAGATGACAGCCCCCTACAGAGACCACTGTTCTGGTAACAGTTTACTGCTGCTATAGACAGATGACAGTCCCCTAGACCACTGTTCTGGTAACAGTTTACTGCTGCTATAGACAGATGACAGTCCCCTAGACCACTGTTCTGGTAACAGTTTACTGCTGCTATAGACAGATGACAGTCCCCTAGACCACTGTTCTGGTAACAGTTTACTGCTGCTATAGACAGATGACAGCCCTCTAGACCACTGTTCTGGTAACAGTTTACTGCTGCTATAGACAGATGACAGTCCCCTAGACCACTGTTCTGGTAACAGTTTACTGCTGCTATAGACAGATGACAGCCCTCTAGACTACTGTTCTGGTAACAGTTTACTGCTGCTATAGACAGATGACAGCCCTCTAGACTACTGTTCTGGTAACAGTTTACTGCTGCTATAGACAGATGACAGTCCTCTAGACCACTGTTCTGGTAACAGTTTACTGCTGCTATAGACAGATGACAGTCCTCTAGACCACTGTTCTGGTAACAGTTTACTGCTGCTATAAACAGATGACAGCCCTCTAGACTACTGTTCTGGTAACAGTTTACTCCTGCTATAGACAGATGACAGCCCTCTAGACTACTGTTCTGGTAACAGTTTACTGCTGCTATAGACAGATGACAGCCCCCTACAGAGACCACTGTTCTGGTAACAGTTTACTGCTGCTATAGACAGATGACAGTCCCCTAGACCACTGTTCTGGTAACAGTTTACTGCTGCTATAGACAGATGACAGCCCTCTAGACCACTGTTCTGGTAACAGTTTACTGCTGCTATAGACAGATGACAGCCCTCTAGACCACTGTTCTGGTAACAGTTTACTGCTGCTATAGACAGATGACAGCCCTCTAGACCTCTGTTCTGGTAACAGTTTACTGCTGCTATAGACAGATGACAGCCCTCTAGACCACTGTTCTGGTAACAGTTTACTGCTGCTATAGACAGATGACAGTCCTCTAGACCACTGTTCTGGTAACAGTTTACTGCTGCTATAGACAGATGACAGTCCCCTAGACCACTGTTCTGGTAACAGTTTACTGCTGCTATAGACAGATGACAGCCCTCTAGACCTCTGTTCTGGTAACAGTTTACTGCTGCTATAGACAGATGACAGCCCTCTAGACCACTGTGCTGGTAACAGTTTACTGCTGCTATAGACAGATGACAGTCCTCTAGACCACTGTTCTGGTAACAGTTTACTGCTGCTATAGACAGATGACAGTCCCCTAGACCACTGTTCTGGTAACAGTTTACTGCTGCTATAGACAGATGACAGCCCTCTAGACCTCTGTTCTGGTAACAGTTTACTGCTGCTATAGACAGATGACATCCCTCTAGACCACTGTTCTGGTAACAGTTTACTGCTGCTATAGACAGATGACAGCCCTCTAGACCACTGTTCTGGTAACAGTTTACTGCTGCTATAGACAGATGACATCCCTCTAGACCACTGTTCTGGTAACAGTTTACTGCTGCTATAGACAGATGACAGCCCTCTAGACCTCTGTTCTGGTAACAGTTTACTGCTGCTATAGACAGATGACATCCCTCTAGACCACTGTTCTGGTAACAGTTTACTGCTGCTATAGACAGATGACAGCCCTCTAGACCACTGTTCTGGTAACAGTTTACTGCTGCTATAGACAGATGACATCCCTCTAGACCACTGTTCTGGTAACAGTTTACTGCTGCTATAGACAGATGACAGCCCTCTAGACCACTGTTCTGGTAACAGTTTACTGCTGCTATAGACAGATGACAGCCCCCTACAGAGACCACTGTTCTGGTAACAGTTTACTGCTGCTATAGACAGATGACAGCCCCCTACAGAGACCACTGTTCTGGTAACAGTTTACTGCTGCTATAGACAGATGACAGTCCCCTAGACCACTGTTCTGGTAAAAGTTTACTGCTGCTATAGACAGATGACAGCCCTCTAGACCACTGTTCTGGTAACAGTTTACTGCTGCTATAGACAGATGACAGCCCTCTAGACCACTGTTCTGGTAACAGTTTACTGCTGCTATAGACAGATGACAGTCCCCTAGACCACTGTTCTGGTAACAGTTTACTGCTGCTATAGACAGATGACAGCCCTCTAGACTACTGCTCTGGTAACAGTTTACTGCTGCTATAGACAGATGACAGTCCCCTAGACCACTGTTCTGGTAACAGTTTACTGCTGCTATAGACAGATGACAGCCCTCTAGACTACTGTTCTGGTAACAGTTTACTGCTGCTATAGACAGATGACAGTCCCCTAGACCACTGTTCTGGTAACAGTTTACTCCTGCTATAGACAGATGACAGCCCTCTAGACTACTGTTCTGGTAACAGTTTACTGCTGCTGTAGACAGATGACAGCCCCCTACAGAGACCACTGTTCTGGTAACAGTTTACTGCTGCTATAGACAGATGACAGCCCTCTAGACCTCTGTTCTGGTAACAGTTTACTGCTGCTATAGACAGATGACAGCCCTCTAGACCTCTGTTCTGGTAACAGTTTACTGCTGCTATAGACAGATGACAGCCCTCTAGACCACTGTTCTGGTAACAGTTTACTGCTGCTATAGACAGATGACAGCCCTCTAGACCACTGTTCTGGTAACAGTTTACTGCTGCTATAGACAGATGACAGCCCTCTAGACCACTGTTCTGGTAACAGTTTACTGCTGCTATAGACAGATGACAGCCCTCTAGACCACTGTTCTGGTAACAGTTTACTGCTGCTATAGACAGATGACAGCCCTCTAGACCACTGTTCTGGTAACAGTTTACTGCTGCTATAGACAGATGACAGCCCTCTAGACCACTGTTCTGGTAACAGTTTACTGCTGCTATAGACAGATGACAGCCCTCTAGACCACTGTTCTGGTAACAGTTTACTGCTGCTATAGACAGATGACAGCCCTCTAGACCACTGTTCTGGTAACAGTTTACTGCTGCTATAGACAGATGACAGCCCCCTACAGAGACCACTGTTCTGGTAACAGTTTACTGCTGCTATAGACAGATGACAGCCCTCTAGACCACTGTTCTGGTAACAGTTTACTGCTGCTATAGACAGATGACAGTCCCCTAGACCACTGTTCTGGTAACAGTTTACTGCTGCTATAGACAGATGACAGCCCTCTAGACCACTGTTCTGGTAACAGTTTACTGCTGCTATAGACAGATGACAGTCCTCTAGACCACTGTTCTGGTAACAGTTTACTGCTGCTATAGACAGATGACAGTCCCCTAGACCACTGTTCTGGTAACAGTTTACTGCTGCTATAGACAGATGACAGTCCCCTAGACCACTGTTCTGGTAACAGTTTACTGCTGCTATAGACAGATGACAGCCCTCTAGACCACTGTTCTGGTAACAGTTTACTGCTGCTATAGACAGATGACAGTCCTCTAGACCACTGTTCTGGTAACAGTTTACTGCTGCTATAGACAGATGACAGCCCTCTAGACCACTGTTCTGGTAACAGTTTACTGCTGCTATAGACAGATGACAGCCCTCTAGACCACTGTTCTGGTAACAGTTTACTGCTGCTATAGACAGATGACAGCCCTCTAGACCTCTGTTCTGGTAACAGTTTACTGCTGCTATAGACAGATGACAGCCCTCTAGACCACTGTTCTGGTAACAGTTTACTGCTGCTATAGACAGATGACAGCCCTCTAGACCACTGTTCTGGTAACAGTTTACTGCTGCTATAGACAGATGACAGCCCTCTAGACCACTGTTCTGGTAACAGTTTACTGCTGCTATAGACAGATGACAGCCCTCTAGACCACTGTTCTGGTAACAGTTTACTGCTGCTATAGACAGATGACAGTCCCCTAGACCACTGTTCTGGTAACAGTTTACTGCTGCTATAGACAGATGACAGTCCTCTAGACCACTGTTCTGGTAACAGTTTACTGCTGCTATAGACAGATGACAGCCCTCTAGACCACTGTTCTGGTAACAGTTTACTGCTGCTATAGACAGATGACAGCCCTCTAGACCACTGTTCTGGTAACAGTTTACTGCTGCTATAGACAGATGACAGTCCTCTAGACCACTGTTCTGGTAACAGTTTACTGCTGCTATAGACAGATGACAGCCCTCTAGACCACTGTTCTGGTAACAGTTTACTGCTGCTATAGACAGATGACATCCCTCTAGACCACTGTTCTGGTAACAGTTTACTGCTGCTATAGACAGATGACAGCCCTCTAGACCACTGTTCTGGTAACAGTTTACTGCTGCTATAGACAGATGACAGCCCTCTAGACCACTGTTCTGGTAACAGTTTACTGCTGCTATAGACAGATGACAGCCCTCTAGACCACTGTTCTGGTAACAGTTTACTGCTGCTATAGACAGATGACAGCCCTCTAGACCACTGTTCTGGTAACAGTTTACTGCTGCTATAGACAGATGACAGCCCTCTAGACCACTGTTCTGGTAACAGTTTACTGCTGCTATAGACAGATGACAGTCCCCTAGACCACTGTTCTGGTAACAGTTTACTGCTGCTATAGACAGATGACAGTCCCCTAGACCACTGTTTTGGTAACAGTTTACTGCTGCTATAGACAGATGACAGCCCTCTAGACCACTGTTCTGGTAACAGTTTACTGCTGCTATAGACAGATGACAGCCCTCTAGACCACTGTTCTGGTAACAGTTTACTGCTGCTATAGACAGATGACAGCCCTCTAGACCACTGTTCTGGTAACAGTTTACTGCTGCTATAGACAGATGACAGCCCTCTAGACCACTGTTCTGGTAACAGTTTACTGCTGCTATAGACAGATGACAGTCCTCTAGACCTCTGTTCTGGTAACAGTTTACTGCTGCTATAGACAGATGACAGCCCCCTACAGAGACCACTGTTCTGGTAACAGTTTACTGCTGCTATAGACAGATGACAGTCCCCTAGACCACTGTTCTGGTAACAGTTTACTGCTGCTATAGACAGATGACAGTCCCCTAGACCACTGTTCTGGTAACAGTTTACTGCTGCTATAGACAGATGACAGTCCCCTAGACCACTGTTCTGGTAACAGTTTACTGCTGCTATAGACAGATGACAGCCCTCTAGACCACTGTTCTGGTAACAGTTTACTGCTGCTATAGACAGATGACAGTCCCCTAGACCACTGTTCTGGTAACAGTTTACTGCTGCTATAGACAGATGACAGCCCTCTAGACTACTGTTCTGGTAACAGTTTACTGCTGCTATAGACAGATGACAGCCCTCTAGACTACTGTTCTGGTAACAGTTTACTGCTGCTATAGACAGATGACAGTCCTCTAGACCACTGTTCTGGTAACAGTTTACTGCTGCTATAGACAGATGACAGTCCTCTAGACCACTGTTCTGGTAACAGTTTACTGCTGCTATAAACAGATGACAGCCCTCTAGACTACTGTTCTGGTAACAGTTTACTCCTGCTATAGACAGATGACAGCCCTCTAGACTACTGTTCTGGTAACAGTTTACTGCTGCTATAGACAGATGACAGCCCCCTACAGAGACCACTGTTCTGGTAACAGTTTACTGCTGCTATAGACAGATGACAGCCCTCTAGACCTCTGTTCTGGTAACAGTTTACTGCTGCTATAGACAGATGACAGCCCTCTAGACCACTGTTCTGGTAACAGTTTACTGCTGCTATAGACAGATGACAGTCCTCTAGACCACTGTTCTGGTAACAGTTTACTGCTGCTATAGACAGATGACAGCCCTCTAGACCACTGTTCTGGTAACAGTTTACTGCTGCTATAGACAGATGACAGCCCTCTAGACCACTGTTCTGGTAACAGTTTACTGCTGCTATAGACAGATGACAGTCCCCTAGACCACTGTTCTGGTAACAGTTTACTGCTGCTATAGACAGATGACAGTCCCCTAGACCACTGTTTTGGTAACAGTTTACTGCTGCTATAGACAGATGACAGCCCTCTAGACCACTGTTCTGGTAACAGTTTACTGCTGCTATAGACAGATGACAGCCCTCTAGACCACTGTTCTGGTAACAGTTTACTGCTGCTATAGACAGATGACAGCCCTCTAGACCACTGTTCTGGTAACAGTTTACTGCTGCTATAGACAGATGACAGCCCTCTAGACCACTGTTCTGGTAACAGTTTACTGCTGCTATAGACAGATGACAGTCCTCTAGACCTCTGTTCTGGTAACAGTTTACTGCTGCTATAGACAGATGACAGCCCCCTACAGAGACCACTGTTCTGGTAACAGTTTACTGCTGCTATAGACAGATGACAGTCCCCTAGACCACTGTTCTGGTAACAGTTTACTGCTGCTATAGACAGATGACAGTCCCCTAGACCACTGTTCTGGTAACAGTTTACTGCTGCTATAGACAGATGACAGTCCCCTAGACCACTGTTCTGGTAACAGTTTACTGCTGCTATAGACAGATGACAGCCCTCTAGACCACTGTTCTGGTAACAGTTTACTGCTGCTATAGACAGATGACAGTCCCCTAGACCACTGTTCTGGTAACAGTTTACTGCTGCTATAGACAGATGACAGCCCTCTAGACTACTGTTCTGGTAACAGTTTACTGCTGCTATAGACAGATGACAGCCCTCTAGACTACTGTTCTGGTAACAGTTTACTGCTGCTATAGACAGATGACAGTCCTCTAGACCACTGTTCTGGTAACAGTTTACTGCTGCTATAGACAGATGACAGTCCTCTAGACCACTGTTCTGGTAACAGTTTACTGCTGCTATAAACAGATGACAGCCCTCTAGACTACTGTTCTGGTAACAGTTTACTCCTGCTATAGACAGATGACAGCCCTCTAGACTACTGTTCTGGTAACAGTTTACTGCTGCTATAGACAGATGACAGCCCCCTACAGAGACCACTGTTCTGGTAACAGTTTACTGCTGCTATAGACAGATGACAGCCCTCTAGACCTCTGTTCTGGTAACAGTTTACTGCTGCTATAGACAGATGACAGCCCTCTAGACCACTGTTCTGGTAACAGTTTACTGCTGCTATAGACAGATGACAGTCCTCTAGACCACTGTTCTGGTAACAGTTTACTGCTGCTATAGACAGATGACAGTCCCCTAGACCACTGTTCTGGTAACAGTTTACTGCTGCTATAGACAGATGACAGCCCTCTAGACCTCTGTTCTGGTAACAGTTTACTGCTGCTATAGACAGATGACAGCCCTCTAGACCACTGTGCTGGTAACAGTTTACTGCTGCTATAGACAGATGACAGTCCTCTAGACCACTGTTCTGGTAACAGTTTACTGCTGCTATAGACAGATGACAGTCCCCTAGACCACTGTTCTGGTAACAGTTTACTGCTGCTATAGACAGATGACAGCCCTCTAGACCTCTGTTCTGGTAACAGTTTACTGCTGCTATAGACAGATGACATCCCTCTAGACCACTGTTCTGGTAACAGTTTACTGCTGCTATAGACAGATGACAGCCCTCTAGACCACTGTTCTGGTAACAGTTTACTGCTGCTATAGACAGATGACATCCCTCTAGACCACTGTTCTGGTAACAGTTTACTGCTGCTATAGACAGATGACAGCCCTCTAGACCTCTGTTCTGGTAACAGTTTACTGCTGCTATAGACAGATGACATCCCTCTAGACCACTGTTCTGGTAACAGTTTACTGCTGCTATAGACAGATGACAGCCCTCTAGACCACTGTTCTGGTAACAGTTTACTGCTGCTATAGACAGATGACATCCCTCTAGACCACTGTTCTGGTAACAGTTTACTGCTGCTATAGACAGATGACAGCCCTCTAGACCACTGTTCTGGTAACAGTTTACTGCTGCTATAGACAGATGACAGCCCCCTACAGAGACCACTGTTCTGGTAACAGTTTACTGCTGCTATAGACAGATGACAGCCCCCTACAGAGACCACTGTTCTGGTAACAGTTTACTGCTGCTATAGACAGATGACAGTCCCCTAGACCACTGTTCTGGTAAAAGTTTACTGCTGCTATAGACAGATGACAGCCCTCTAGACCACTGTTCTGGTAACAGTTTACTGCTGCTATAGACAGATGACAGCCCTCTAGACCACTGTTCTGGTAACAGTTTACTGCTGCTATAGACAGATGACAGTCCCCTAGACCACTGTTCTGGTAACAGTTTACTGCTGCTATAGACAGATGACAGCCCTCTAGACTACTGCTCTGGTAACAGTTTACTGCTGCTATAGACAGATGACAGTCCCCTAGACCACTGTTCTGGTAACAGTTTACTGCTGCTATAGACAGATGACAGCCCTCTAGACTACTGTTCTGGTAACAGTTTACTGCTGCTATAGACAGATGACAGTCCCCTAGACCACTGTTCTGGTAACAGTTTACTCCTGCTATAGACAGATGACAGCCCTCTAGACTACTGTTCTGGTAACAGTTTACTGCTGCTGTAGACAGATGACAGCCCCCTACAGAGACCACTGTTCTGGTAACAGTTTACTGCTGCTATAGACAGATGACAGCCCTCTAGACCTCTGTTCTGGTAACAGTTTACTGCTGCTATAGACAGATGACAGCCCTCTAGACCTCTGTTCTGGTAACAGTTTACTGCTGCTATAGACAGATGACAGCCCTCTAGACCACTGTTCTGGTAACAGTTTACTGCTGCTATAGACAGATGACAGCCCTCTAGACCACTGTTCTGGTAACAGTTTACTGCTGCTATAGACAGATGACAGCCCTCTAGACCACTGTTCTGGTAACAGTTTACTGCTGCTATAGACAGATGACAGCCCTCTAGACCTCTGTTCTGGTAACAGTTTACTGCTGCTATAGACAGATGACAGCCCTCTAGACCACTGTTCTGGTAACAGTTTACTGCTGCTATAGACAGATGACAGTCCTCTAGACCACTGTTCTGGTAACAGTTTACTGCTGCTATAGACAGATGACAGCCCTCTAGACCACTGTTCTGGTAACAGTTTACTGCTGCTATAGACAGATGACAGCCCTCTAGACCACTGTTCTGGTAACAGTTTACTGCTGCTATAGACAGATGACAGCCCCCTACAGAGACCACTGTTCTGGTAACAGTTTACTGCTGCTATAGACAGATGACAGCCCTCTAGACCACTGTTCTGGTAACAGTTTACTGCTGCTATAGACAGATGACAGCCCTCTAGACCACTGTTCTGGTAACAGTTTACTGCTGCTATAGACAGATGACAGCCCTCTAGACCACTGTTCTGGTAACAGTTTACTGCTGCTATAGACAGATGACAGTCCCCTAGACCACTGTTCTGGTAACAGTTTACTGCTGCTATAGACAGATGACAGTCCTCTAGACCACTGTTCTGGTAACAGTTTACTGCTGCTATAGACAGATGACAGCCCTCTAGACCACTGTTCTGGTAACAGTTTACTGCTGCTATAGACAGATGACAGCCCTCTAGACCACTGTTCTGGTAACAGTTTACTGCTGCTATAGACAGATGACAGCCCTCTAGACCACTGTTCTGGTAACAGTTTACTGCTGCTATAGACAGATGACAGTCCCCTAGACCACTGTTCTGGTAACAGTTTACTGCTGCTATAGACAGATGACAGTCCCCTAGACCACTGTTTTGGTAACAGTTTACTGCTGCTATAGACAGATGACAGCCCTCTAGACCACTGTTCTGGTAACAGTTTACTGCTGCTATAGACAGATGACAGCCCTCTAGACCACTGTTCTGGTAACAGTTTACTGCTGCTATAGACAGATGACAGCCCTCTAGACCACTGTTCTGGTAACAGTTTACTGCTGCTATAGACAGATGACAGCCCTCTAGACCACTGTTCTGGTAACAGTTTACTGCTGCTATAGACAGATGACAGTCCTCTAGACCTCTGTTCTGGTAACAGTTTACTGCTGCTATAGACAGATGACAGCCCCCTACAGAGACCACTGTTCTGGTAACAGTTTACTGCTGCTATAGACAGATGACAGTCCCCTAGACCACTGTTCTGGTAACAGTTTACTGCTGCTATAGACAGATGACAGTCCCCTAGACCACTGTTCTGGTAACAGTTTACTGCTGCTATAGACAGATGACAGTCCCCTAGACCACTGTTCTGGTAACAGTTTACTGCTGCTATAGACAGATGACAGCCCTCTAGACCACTGTTCTGGTAACAGTTTACTGCTGCTATAGACAGATGACAGTCCCCTAGACCACTGTTCTGGTAACAGTTTACTGCTGCTATAGACAGATGACAGCCCTCTAGACTACTGTTCTGGTAACAGTTTACTGCTGCTATAGACAGATGACAGCCCTCTAGACTACTGTTCTGGTAACAGTTTACTGCTGCTATAGACAGATGACAGTCCTCTAGACCACTGTTCTGGTAACAGTTTACTGCTGCTATAGACAGATGACAGTCCTCTAGACCACTGTTCTGGTAACAGTTTACTGCTGCTATAAACAGATGACAGCCCTCTAGACTACTGTTCTGGTAACAGTTTACTCCTGCTATAGACAGATGACAGCCCTCTAGACCTCTGTTCTGGTAACAGTTTACTGCTGCTATAGACAGATGACAGCCCTCTAGACCACTGTTCTGGTAACAGTTTACTGCTGCTATAGACAGATGACAGTCCTCTAGACCACTGTTCTGGTAACAGTTTACTGCTGCTATAGACAGATGACAGTCCCCTAGACCACTGTTCTGGTAACAGTTTACTGCTGCTATAGACAGATGACAGCCCTCTAGACCTCTGTTCTGGTAACAGTTTACTGCTGCTATAGACAGATGACAGCCCTCTAGACCACTGTGCTGGTAACAGTTTACTGCTGCTATAGACAGATGACAGTCCTCTAGACCACTGTTCTGGTAACAGTTTACTGCTGCTATAGACAGATGACAGTCCCCTAGACCACTGTTCTGGTAACAGTTTACTGCTGCTATAGACAGATGACAGCCCTCTAGACCTCTGTTCTGGTAACAGTTTACTGCTGCTATAGACAGATGACATCCCTCTAGACCACTGTTCTGGTAACAGTTTACTGCTGCTATAGACAGATGACAGCCCTCTAGACCACTGTTCTGGTAACAGTTTACTGCTGCTATAGACAGATGACATCCCTCTAGACCACTGTTCTGGTAACAGTTTACTGCTGCTATAGACAGATGACAGCCCTCTAGACCTCTGTTCTGGTAACAGTTTACTGCTGCTATAGACAGATGACATCCCTCTAGACCACTGTTCTGGTAACAGTTTACTGCTGCTATAGACAGATGACAGCCCTCTAGACCACTGTTCTGGTAACAGTTTACTGCTGCTATAGACAGATGACATCCCTCTAGACCACTGTTCTGGTAACAGTTTACTGCTGCTATAGACAGATGACAGCCCTCTAGACCACTGTTCTGGTAACAGTTTACTGCTGCTATAGACAGATGACAGCCCCCTACAGAGACCACTGTTCTGGTAACAGTTTACTGCTGCTATAGACAGATGACAGCCCCCTACAGAGACCACTGTTCTGGTAACAGTTTACTGCTGCTATAGACAGATGACAGTCCCCTAGACCACTGTTCTGGTAAAAGTTTACTGCTGCTATAGACAGATGACAGCCCTCTAGACCACTGTTCTGGTAACAGTTTACTGCTGCTATAGACAGATGACAGCCCTCTAGACCACTGTTCTGGTAACAGTTTACTGCTGCTATAGACAGATGACAGTCCCCTAGACCACTGTTCTGGTAACAGTTTACTGCTGCTATAGACAGATGACAGCCCTCTAGACTACTGCTCTGGTAACAGTTTACTGCTGCTATAGACAGATGACAGTCCCCTAGACCACTGTTCTGGTAACAGTTTACTGCTGCTATAGACAGATGACAGCCCTCTAGACTACTGTTCTGGTAACAGTTTACTGCTGCTATAGACAGATGACAGTCCCCTAGACCACTGTTCTGGTAACAGTTTACTCCTGCTATAGACAGATGACAGCCCTCTAGACTACTGTTCTGGTAACAGTTTACTGCTGCTGTAGACAGATGACAGCCCTCTAGACCTCTGTTCTGGTAACAGTTTACTGCTGCTATAGACAGATGACAGCCCTCTAGACCTCTGTTCTGGTAACAGTTTACTGCTGCTATAGACAGATGACAGCCCTCTAGACCTCTGTTCTGGTAACAGTTTACTGCTGCTATAGACAGATGACAGCCCTCTAGACCACTGTTCTGGTAACAGTTTACTGCTGCTATAGACAGATGACAGCCCTCTAGACCACTGTTCTGGTAACAGTTTACTGCTGCTATAGACAGATGACAGCCCTCTAGACCACTGTTCTGGTAACAGTTTACTGCTGCTATAGACAGATGACAGCCCTCTAGACCACTGTTCTGGTAACAGTTTACTGCTGCTATAGACAGATGACAGCCCTCTAGACCACTGTTCTGGTAACAGTTTACTGCTG
Organism: Salvelinus alpinus; assembly: GCF_045679555.1. Lineage (NCBI taxonomy): Eukaryota > Metazoa > Chordata > Actinopteri > Salmoniformes > Salmonidae > Salvelinus > Salvelinus alpinus. The sequence continues at coordinate 51,696,458 of NC_092107.1, read as the reverse complement.
CTATAGACAGATGACAGCCCCCTACAGAGACCACTGTTCTGGTAACAGTTTACTGCTGCTATAGACAGATGACAGCCCTCTAGACCACTGTTCTGGTAACAGTTTACTGCTGCTATAGACAGATGACAGCCCTCTAGACCACTGTTCTGGTAACAGTTTACTGCTGCTATAGACAGATGACAGCCCTCTAGACCACTGTTCTGGTAACAGTTTACTGCTGCTATAGACAGATGACAGTCCCCTAGACCACTGTTCTGGTAACAGTTTACTGCTGCTATAGACAGATGACAGTCCTCTAGACCACTGTTCTGGTAACAGTTTACTGCTGCTATAGACAGATGACAGCCCTCTAGACCACTGTTCTGGTAACAGTTTACTGCTGCTATAGACAGATGACAGCCCTCTAGACCACTGTTCTGGTAACAGTTTACTGCTGCTATAGACAGATGACAGCCCTCTAGACCACTGTTCTGGTAACAGTTTACTGCTGCTATAGACAGATGACAGTCCCCTAGACCACTGTTCTGGTAACAGTTTACTGCTGCTATAGACAGATGACAGCCCTCTAGACCTCTGTTCTGGTAACAGTTTACTGCTGCTATAGACAGATGACATCCCTCTAGACCACTGTTCTGGTAACAGTTTACTGCTGCTATAGACAGATGACAGCCCTCTAGACCACTGTTCTGGTAACAGTTTACTGCTGCTATAGACAGATGACATCCCTCTAGACCACTGTTCTGGTAACAGTTTACTGCTGCTATAGACAGATGACAGCCCTCTAGACCACTGTTCTGGTAACAGTTTACTGCTGCTATAGACAGATGACAGCCCCCTACAGAGACCACTGTTCTGGTAACAGTTTACTGCTGCTATAGACAGATGACATCCCTCTAGACCACTGTTCTGGTAACAGTTTACTGCTGCTATAGACAGATGACAGTCCCCTAGACCACTGTTCTGGTAACAGTTTACTGCTGCTATAGACAGATGACAGCCCCCTACAGAGACCACTGTTCTGGTAACAGTTTACTGCTGCTATAGACAGATGACAGCCCTCTAGACCACTGTTCTGGTAACAGTTTACTGCTGCTATAGACAGATGACAGCCCTCTAGACCACTGTTCTGGTAACAGTTTACTGCTGCTATAGACAGATGACAGCCCTCTAGACCACTGTTCTGGTAACAGTTTACTGCTGCTATAGACAGATGACAGCCCTCTAGACCACTGTTCTGGTAACAGTTTACTGCTGCTATAGACAGATGACAGCCCTCTAGACCACTGTTCTGGTAACAGTTTACTGCTGCTATAGACAGATGACAGCCCTCTAGACCTCTGTTCTGGTAACAGTTTACTGCTGCTATAGACAGATGACAGTCCCCTAGACCACTGTTCTGGTAACAGTTTACTGCTGCTATAGACAGATGACAGCCCTCTAGACCACTGTTCTGGTAACAGTTTACTGCTGCTATAGACAGATGACAGCCCTCTAGACCACTGTTCTGGTAACAGTTTACTGCTGCTATAGACAGATGACAGCCCTCTAGACCACTGTTCTGGTAACAGTTTACTGCTGCTATAGACAGATGACAGCCCTCTAGACCACTGTTCTGGTAACAGTTTACTGCTGCTATAGACAGATGACAGCCCTCTAGACCACTGTTCTGGTAACAGTTTACTGCTGCTATAGACAGATGACAGCCCTCTAGACCACTGTTCTGGTAACAGTTTACTGCTGCTATAGACAGATGACAGTCCCCTAGACCACTGTTCTGGTAACAGTTTACTGCTGCTATAGACAGATGACAGCCCTCTAGACCACTGTTCTGGTAACAGTTTACTGCTGCTATAGACAGATGACAGCCCTCTAGACCTCTGTTCTGGTAACAGTTTACTGCTGCTATAGACAGATGACAGCCCTCTAGACCACTGTTCTGGTAACAGTTTACTGCTGCTATAGACAGATGACAGTCCCCTAGACCACTGTTCTGGTAACAGTTTACTGCTGCTATAGACAGATGACAGACCCCTAGACCACTGTTCTGGTAACAGTTTACTGCTGCTATAGACAGATGACAGCCCTCTAGACCACTGTTCTGGTAACAGTTTACTGCTGCTATAGACAGATGACAGCCCTCTAGACCACTGTTCTGGTAACAGTTTACTGCTGCTATAGACAGATGACAGCCCTCTAGACCACTGTTCTGGTAACAGTTTACTGCTGCTATAGACAGATGACAGCCCTCTAGACCACTGTTCTGGTAACAGTTTACTGCTGCTATAGACAGATGACATCCCTCTAGACCACTGTTCTGGTAACAGTTTACTGCTGCTATAGACAGATGACAGCCCTCTAGACCACTGTTCTGGTAACAGTTTACTGCTGCTATAGACAGATGACAGCCCTCTAGACCACTGTTCTGGTAACAGTTTACTGCTGCTATAGACAGATGACAGCCCCCTACAGAGACCTCTGTTCTGGTAACAGTTTACTGCTGCTATAGACAGATGACAGCCCTCTAGACCACTGTTCTGGTAACAGTTTACTGCTGCTATAGACAGATGACAGCCCTCTAGACCACTGTTCTGGTAACAGTTTACTGCTGCTATAGACAGATGACAGCCCTCTAGACCTCTGTTCTGGTAACAGTTTACTGCTGCTATAGACAGATGACAGTCCCCTAGACCACTGTTCTGGTAACAGTTTACTGCTGCTATAGACAGATGACAGCCCTCTAGACCACTGTTCTGGTAACAGTTTACTGCTGCTATAGACAGATGACAGCCCTCTAGACCACTGTTCTGGTAACAGTTTACTGCTGCTATAGACAGATGACAGCCCTCTAGACCACTGTTCTGGTAACAGTTTACTGCTGCTATAGACAGATGACAGCCCTCTAGATCACTGTTCTGGTAACAGTTTACTGCTGCTATAGACAGATGACAGCCCTCTAGACCACTGTTCTGGTAACAGTTTACTGCTGCTATAGACAGATGACAGCCCTCTAGACCACTGTTCTGGTAACAGTTTACTGCTGCTATAGACAGATGACAGCCCTCTAGACCACTGTTCTGGTAACAGTTTACTGCTGCTATAGACAGATGACATCCCTCTAGACCACTGTTCTGGTAACAGTTTACTGCTGCTATAGACAGATGACAGCCCTCTAGACCACTGTTCTGGTAACAGTTTACTGCTGCTATAGACAGATGACAGCCCTCTAGACCACTGTTCTGGTAACAGTTTACTGCTGCTATAGACAGATGACAGCCCTCTAGACTACTGTTCTGGTAACAGTTTACTGCTGCTATAGACAGATGACAGCCCTCTAGACCACTGTTCTGGTAACAGTTTACTGCTGCTATAGACAGATGACATCCCTCTAGACCACTGTTCTGGTAACAGTTTACTGCTGCTATAGACAGATGACATCCCTCTAGACCACTGTTCTGGTAACAGTTTACTGCTGCTATAGACAGATGACAGCCCTCTAGACCACTGTTCTGGTAACAGTTTACTGCTGCTATAGACAGATGACATCCCTCTAGACCACTGTTCTGGTAACAGTTTACTGCTGCTATAGACAGATGACAGCCCTCTAGACCACTGTTCTGGTAACAGTTTACTGCTGCTATAGACAGATGACATCCCTCTAGACCACTGTTCTGGTAACAGTTTACTGCTGCTATAGACAGATGACAGCCCTCTAGACCTCTGTTCTGGTAACAGTTTACTGCTGCTATAGACAGATGACAGCCCTCTAGACCACTGTTCTGGTAACAGTTTACTGCTGCTATAGACAGATGACAGCCCTCTAGACCACTGTTCTGGTAACAGTTTACTGCTGCTATAGACAGATGACATCCCTCTAGACCACTGTTCTGGTAACAGTTTACTGCTGCTATAGACAGATGACAGCCCTCTAGATCACTGTTCTGGTAACAGTTTACTGCTGCTATAGACAGATGACAGCCCCCTAGACCACTGTTCTGGTAACAGTTTACTGCTGCTATAGACAGATGACATCCCTCTAGACCACTGTTCTGGTAACAGTTTACTGCTGCTATAGACAGATGACAGTCCCCTAGACCACTGTTCTGGTAACAGTTTACTGCTGCTATAGACAGATGACAGTCCTCTAGACCACTGTTCTGGTAACAGTTTACTGCTGCTATAGACAGATGACAGCCCTCTAGACCACTGTTCTGGTAACAGTTTACTGCTGCTATAGACAGATGACAGCCCTCTAGACCACTGTTCTGGTAACAGTTTACTGCTGCTATAGACAGATGACAGCCCTCTAGACCTCTGTTCTGGTAACAGTTTACTGCTGCTATAGACAGATGACAGTCCTCTAGACCACTGTTCTGGTAACAGTTTACTGCTGCTATAGACAGATGACAGTCCCCTAGACCACTGTTCTGGTAGACTTCCTGTGTCTCTCTCTGGTCAAATCTGTTAGACTTCCTGTGTCTCTCTCTGGTCAAATCTGTTAGACTTCCTGTGTCTCTCTCTGGTCAGATCTGTTAGACTTCCTGTGTCTCTCTCTGGTCAGATCTGTTAGACTTCCTGTGTCTCTCTCTGGTCAGATCTGTTAGACTTCCTGTGTCTCTCTCTGGTCAGATCTGTTAGACTTCCTGTGTCTCTCTCTGGTCAGATCTGTTAGACTTCCTGTGTCTCTCTCTGGTCAGATCTGTTAGACTTCCTGTGTCTCTCTATGGTCAGATCTGTTAGACTTCCTGTGTCTCTCTCTGGTCAGATCTGTTAGACTGCCTGTGTCTCTCTATGGTCAGATCTGTTAGACTTCCTGTGTCTCTCTATGGTCAGATCTGTTAGACTTCCTGTGTCTCTCTCTGGTCAGATCTGTTAGACTGCCTGTGTCTCTCTCTGGTCAGATCTGTTAGACTTCCTGTGTCTCTCTCTGGTCAGATCTGTTAGACTGCCTGTGTCTCTCTCTGGTCAGATCTGCACCAGAAATACTAGATTAGCTACCTACACCACCCACAGCAGGAAACATGTGCATGTGTGTCTGTGTGTGTGTGTGCATGTATATTGTGTGGGATGTGTGTGTGATTTTGTGTGTGTGTATGTGTGTGTGTATTGTGTGGGATGTGTGTGTGTGTGTGATTTTGTGTATGTGTGTGTGTGTGTGTGTGTGTGTGTGTGTGTGTGTGTGTGTGTGTGTGTGTGTGTGTGTGTGTGTGTGTGTGTGTGTGTGTGTGTGTGTGTGTGACGGTGTGCACAAAATATCTTGTTTTCCCTCACACTGAAATGCCCTGACCTTTCTGTTAGGCGTCAGAATTTCCTCTGCCTTCTGATGGTAGCCTACAGCTGCAATGTGACGTTAGTGTGTGTGTGTGTGTGTGTGTGTGTGTGTGTGTGTGTGTGTGTGTGTGTGTGTGTGTGTGTGGTAATACCCTACCTTTGGCGTCAGGCTCCTGCACAGGGGTGATAGTGTCTCTCTGTTCTCCAGAGTCCATGGACACACTTCTCTCTCTCTTCGTCTTCATCATCCCCCCAACGCCACTCACCGATTGGCTGACAGCCTTCAGGCCAGGGTTGCCCGCCCCCAGGCCCTTATTGGCCCCCTCCTGCTGCTGGGTCACATTGGAGAGCTGGGATTGGCTGTCGCTGCTCACTTGCTTGCCATGATTGGTCAGCTTATTGTCGGGGTGCATTTGAACGGCTGGCAAGTGAGGTGTGGGTCTGGGGTAGGGGCACAGACGATGTGGTGTCCGTCCGTCTGTTTGAGGGAGTCACACTGCTGCTTGCCTACACAGCTGATGAGACGGAGAAGAAAACAGCCTGTAAATAACAGCCTCGGAACTAACAGCCTCGGAACTAACAGCCTCGGAACTAACAGCCTCGGAACTAACAGCCTCGGAACGAACAGCCTCGGGAACTAACAGCCTCGGAACTAACAGCCTCGGAACTAACAGCCTCGGAACTAACAGCCTCGGAACTAACAGCCTCGGGAACTAACAGCCTCGGAACTAACAGCCTCGGAACTAACAGCCTCGGAACTAACAGCCTCGGAACTAACATCCTCGGAACTAACAGCTTCGGAACTAACATCCTCGGAACTAACATCCTCGGAACTAACATCCTCGGAACTAACAGCCTCGGAACTAACAGCCTCGGAACTAACATCGTCTCGGAACTAACAGCCTCGGAACTAACAGCCTCGGAACTAACAGCCTCGGAACTAACATCCTCGGAACTAACAGCTTCGGAACTAACATCCTCGGAACTAACATCCTCGGAACTAACAGCCTCGGAACTAACATCCTCGGAACTAACATCCTCGGAACTAACATCCTCGGAACTAACAGCCTCGGAACTAACAGCCTCGGAACTAACAGCCTCGGAACTAACAGCCTCGGAACTAACAGCCTCGGAACTAACAGCCTCGGAACTAACAGCCTCGGAACTAACATCCTCGGAACTAACATCCTCGGAACTAACAGCCTCGGAACTAACAGCCTCGGAACTAACAGCCTCGGAACTAACATCGTCTCGGAACTAACAGCCTCGGAACTAACATCCTCGGAACTAACAGCTTCGGAACTAACATCCTCGGAACTAACATCCTCGGAACTAACATCCTCGGAACTAACAGCCTCGGAACTAACATCCTCGGAACTAACATCCTCGGAACTAACAGCCTCGGAACTAACAGCCTCGGAACTAACATCCTCGGAACTAACAGCCTCAGAACTAACATCCTCGGAACTAACATCCTCGGAACTAACATCCTCGGAACTAACAGCCTCGGAACTAACATCCTCGGAACTAACAGCCTCGGAACTAACATCCTCGGAACTAACAGTCTCGGAACTAACATCCTCGGAACTAACATCCTCGGAACTAACATCCTCGGAACTAACATCCTCGGGAACTAACAGCCTCGGAACTAACAGTCTCGGAACTAACAGCCTCAGAACTAACATCCTCGGAACTAACATCCTCGGAACTAACATCCTCGGAACTAACAGCCTCAGAACTAACATCCTCGGAACTAACATCCTCGGAACTAACAGCCTCGGAACTAACATCCTCGGAACTAACAGCCTCAGAACTAACATCCTCGGAACTAACAGTCTCGGAACTAACATCCTCGGAACTAACATCCTCGGAACTAACATCCTCGGAACTAACAGCCTCGGAACTAACAGTCTCGGAACTAACAGCCTCAGAACTAACATCCTCGGAACTAACAGCCTCGGAACTAACAGCCTCGGAACTAACAGCCTCGGAACTAACAGCTTCGGAACTAACATCCTCGGAACTAACAGCCTCGGAACTAACAGTCTCGGAACTAACAGTCTCGGAACTAACAGTCTCGGAACTAACAGCCTCGGAACTAACAGCTTCGGAACTAACATCCTCGGAACTAACAGTCTCGGAACTAACAGCCTCGGAACTAACAGCCTCGGAACTAACAGCCTCGGAACTAACAGTCTCGGAACTAACAGCCTCGGAACTAACAGCCTCGGAACTAACAGCCTCGGAACTAACAGCCTCGGAACTAACATCCTCGGAACTAACAGTCTCGGAACTAACATCCTCGGAACTAACATCCTCGGAACTAACATCCTCGGAACTAACAGCCTCGGAACTAACAGCCTCAGAACTAACATCCTCGGAACTAACATCCTCGGAACTAACAGCCTCAGAACTAACATCCTCGGAACTAACATCCTCGGAACTAACAGCCTCAGAACTAACAGTCTCGGAACTAACAGTCTCGGAACTAACATC